>NC_091185.1:1649789-1698327 GCF_040958095.1 Procambarus clarkii
AAAATGCAAGAAAACTTGCTTAAAAATGCAATATTATGCGAAATTCTGAGATTTGAAGGCCAAATCACATATCGTGATACTACATGAAATAGTATCGAAATATTGGTAAAAATGAATATATTTACGTAATATCAAACTACACGAAAAACGTGAAAAAAGTCACTATATAACCATATTTGAGGATTTTAACTTCAAATCATAGAGCGAGGTTTCGTATTATTTAGATCCAAGAAAAGACATATGACAATGTTGTTTCCAATACAAATGATAAAAAACAATGTGTTTTCATTAGAATTAACTATAATGTTCTTGATTTTCCGTTTATATTAACGATGGAAGATGTACACGTAAAACCGCTCTAATCCTGCTGAAACGTCGATATATGCAATAAAAACCGAACTTCTCCCCTTTTCAATATCTTACTCAGTATTTTAACGAGAAACAAATAGATGATTGAAAATGAAGTATTTAAGGTTATTATCTAATCAATTATGTGTTTGCATCATTTTTATCGTATATATATGAATTAAAACCCATGGACTGAAAATTCACAAAAACGTGGAAAATGGCAAAATATTGCCTAATTCGATGATATTTTGTTTAAATCACATGAAGGAAAAGGAGATGATAAACGTTAAAATATTGCTTAATTCGATGATTTTTCGTACGAAACAAAATGCAAGAAAACTTGCTTAAAATGCAATATTATGCGAAATTCTGAGATTTGAAGGCCAAATCACATATCGTGATACTACATGAAATAGTATCGAAATATTGGTAAAAATTAATATATTTACGTAATATCAAACTACATGAAAAACGTGAAAAAAGTACCTATATAACCATATTTGAGGATTTTAACTTCAAATCATAGAGCGAGGTTTCGTATTATTTAGTTCCAAGAAAAGACATATGACAATGTTGTTTCCAATACAAATGATAAAAAACAATGTGTTTTCATTAGAATTAACTATAATGTTCTTGATTTTCCGTTTATATTAACGATGGAAGATGTACACGTAAAACCGCTCTAATCTGGCTGAAACGTCGATATATGCAATAAAAACCGAACTTCTCCCCTTTTCAATATCTTACTCAGTATTTTAACGAGAAACAAATAGATGATTGAAAATGAAGTATTTAACCAAAATATTGCCTAATTCGATGATATTTTGTTTATATCACATAAAGGAAAAGGGAGATGATAAACGTCAAAGTATTACTAAATTCGATGATGTTTGGTACGAAACAAATCGCAAGAAAACCTGATTAAAATGCAATATTATGCGAAAATCTGAGATTTGAAGGCCAAATCACATATCGTGATACTACATTAAATAGTATCAAAATATTGGTAACAATGAATATAGTTACGTAATATCAAACTACATGAAAAACGTGAAAATAGTCAATATTATTCCAAATTTCAGGATTTTAACGTCGAATCATAGAGCCAGGTTTCGTATTATTTAGATCCAAGAAAAGACATATGACAATGTTGTTCCCAACACAAATGATAAAAAGCAATGTGTTTTCATTAGAATGAACTTTTCATCAGAATGTTCCTGATATTTCGATTATATTACCGATGGAAGATGTACACGTAAAACAGCACAACTCCGGCTGAAACGTCGATATATGCAATAAAAACCGAACTTCTCCTCTTTTCAATATCTTACTCAATATTTCAACGAGAAACAAATAGATGATTGAAAATGAAGTATTTAAGGTTATTATATAATCAATTTTGTGTTTGTATAATTTTTATCGTATATTTATTTAATTATTACCAATAAACTGGAAACTCAAAAAACGTGGAAAAACAGCAAAATATTGCCTAATTCGATGATATTTTGTTTATATCACATAAAGGAAAAGGGAGATGATAAACGTCAAAATATTACTAAATTCGATAATGTTTAGTACGGAAGAAAATGGAAGAAAACTTGCTTAAAATGCAATATTATGCGAAATTCTGAGATTTGACGGCCAAATCACATATAGTGATACTACATGAAATAGTATCAAAATATTGGTAAAAATGAATATATTTACGTAATATCAAACTACATGAAAAACGTGAAAAAGGTCACTATTAAACCAAATTTGAGGATTTTAACTTCGAATCATAGAGCGAGGTTTCGTATTATTTAGATCAAAGAAAAGACATATGACAATGTTGTTTCCAATACAAATGATAAAAACCAGTGTGTTTTCATTAGAATAAGCTAAAATGTTCCTGATTTTCCGTTTATATTACCGATGGAAGATGTACACGTAAAACCGCTCTATTCCGGCAGAAACGTCGATATATGCAATAAAAACCGAACTTCTCTCCTTTTCAATATCTTACTCAGTATTTCAACGAGAAACAAATAGATGATTGAAAATGAAGTATTTAAGGTTATTATCTAACCAATTATGTGTTTGTACCATTTTTATCGCATATTTAATGAATTAATACCAAAAAACTGGAAATTCACAAAAACGTTGAAAAACGGCAAAATATTGCCTAATTCGATGATATTTTGTTTAAATCACATAAAAGAAAAGGGGATGATAAACGTCATAATATTGCTGAATTCGGTGATGTTTAGTACGAAACAAAACGCAAGAAAACTGGCTTAAAATGCAATATTATTCGAAAATCTGAGATATGTAGGCCAAATCCCATATCGTGATACTACATGAAACAGTATCGAAATATTGGTAAAAATGAATATATTTACGCAATATCAAACTACATGAAAAACGTGAAAAATGTCACTATTAAACCAAATTTAAGGATTTTAACTTCAAACCATAAAGCGACGTTTCGTATTATTTAGATCCAAGAAAAGACATATGACAATGTTGTTTCCAATACAAATGATAAAAATCAATGTGTTTTCATTAGAATTAACTAAAATGTTCCTGATTTTCCGTTTATATTTCCGATGGAAGATGTACACGAAAACCGCTCTATTCCGGCTGAAACGTCGATATATGCAATAAAATCAGAACTTCTCCGCCTTTCAATATCTTACTCAGTATTTTAACGAGAAAGAAATAGTTGATTGAAAATGAAGTATTTAAGGTTATTATCTAATCAATTATGTGTTTGCATCATTTTTATCGTATATATATGAATTAAAACCCATGGACTGAAAATTCACAAAAACGTGGAAAACGGCAAAATATTGCCTAATTCGAGGATATTTTGTTTAAATCACCTGAAGGAAAAGGAGATGATAAACGTCAAAATATTGCTATATTCGATGATTTTTCGTACGAAACAAAATGCAAGAAAACTTGCTTAAAATGCAATATTATGCGAAATTCTGAGATTTGAAGGCCAAATCACATATCGTGATACTACATGAAATAGTATCGAAATATTGGTAAAAATTAATATATTTACGTAATATCAAACTACATGAAAAACGTGAAAAAGTACCTATATAACCATATTTGAGGATTTTAACTTCAAATCATAGAGCGAGGTTTCGTATTATTTAGTTCCAAGAAAAGACATATGACAATGTTGTTTCCAATACAAATGATAAAAAACAATGTGTTTTCATTAGAATTAACTATAATGTTCTTGATTTTCCGTTTATATTAACGATGGAAGATGTACACGTAAAACCGCTCTAATCCGGCTGAAACGTCGATATATGCAATAAAAACCGAACTTCTCCCCTTTTCAATATCTTACTCAGTATTTTAACGAGAAACAAATAGATGATTGAAAATGAAGTATTTAACCAAAATATTGCCTAATTCGATGATATTTTGTTTATATCACATAAAGGAAAAGGGAGATGATAAACGTCAAAGTATTACTAAATTCGATGATGTTTGGTACGAAACAAATCGCAAGAAAACCTGATTAAAATGCAATATTATGCGAAAATCTGAGATTTGAAGGCCAAATCACATATCGTGATACTACATTAAATAGTATCAAAATATTGGTAACAATGAATATAGTTACGTAATATCAAACTACATGAAAAACGTGAAAATAGTCAATATTATTCCAAATTTCAGGATTTTAACGTCGAATCATAGAGCCAGGTTTCGTATTATTTAGATCCAAGAAAAGACATATGACAATGTTGTTCCCAACACAAATGATAAAAAGCAATGTGTTTTCATTAGAATGAACTTTTCATCAGAATGTTCCTGATATTTCGATTATATTACCGATGGAAGATGTACACGTAAAACAGCACAACTCCGGCTGAAACGTCGATATATGCAATAAAAACCGAACTTCTCCTCTTTTCAATATCTTACTCAGTATTTCAACGAGAAACAAATAGATGATTGAAAATGAAGTATTTAAGGTTATTATATAATCAATTTTGTGTTTGTATAATTTTTATCGTATATTTATTTAATTATTACCAATAAACTGGAAACTCAAAAAACGTGGAAAAACAGCAAAATATTGCCTAATTCGATGATATTTTGTTTATATCACATAAAGGAAAAGGGAGATGATAAACGTCAAAATATTACTAAATTCGATAATGTTTAGTACGGAAGAAAATGGAAGAAAACTTGCTTAAAATGCAATATTATGCGAAATTCTGAGATTTGACGGCCAAATCACATATAGTGATACTACATGAAATAGTATCAAAATATTGGTAAAAATGAATATATTTACGTAATATCAAACTACATGAAAAACGTGAAAAAGGTCACTATTAAACCAAATTTGAGGATTTTAACTTCGAATCATAGAGCGAGGTTTCGTATTATTTAGATCAAAGAAAAGACATATGACAATGTTGTTTCCAATACAAATGATAAAAACCAGTGTGTTTTCATTAGAATAAGCTAAAATGTTCCTGATTTTCCGTTTATATTACCGATAAAAGATGTACACGTAAAACCGCTCTATTCCGGCAGAAACGTCGATATATGCAATAAAAACCGAACTTCTCTCCTTTTCAATATCTTACTCAGTATTTCAACGAGAAACAAATAGATGATTGAAAATGAAGTATTTAAGGTTATTATCTAACCAATTATGTGTTTGTACCATTTTTATCGCATATTTAATGAATTAATACCAAAAAACTGGAAATTCACAAAAACGTTGAAAAACGGCAAAATATTGCCTAATTCGATGATATTTTGTTTAAATCACATAAAAGAAAAGGGGATGATAAACGTCATAATATTGCTGAATTCGGTGATGTTTAGTACGAAACAAAACGCAAGAAAACTGGCTTAAAATGCAATATTATTCGAAAATCTGAGATATGTAGGCCAAATCCCATATCGTGATACTACATGAAACAGTATCGAAATATTGGTAAAAATGAATATATTTACGCAATATCAAACTACATGAAAAACGTGAAAAATGTCACTATTAAACCAAATTTAAGGATTTTAACTTCAAACCATAAAGCGACGTTTCGTATTATTTAGATCCAAGAAAAGACATATGACAATGTTGTTTCCAATACAAATGATAAAAATCAATGTGTTTTCATTAGAATGAATTAAAATGTTCATGATATTCCGTTTATATTACCGATGGAAGATGTACACGTAATACCGCTCTATCCGGCTGAAACGTCGATATATGCAATAAAAACCGAACTTCTCCCCTTTTCAATATCTTACTCAGTATTTCAACGAGAAACAAATAGATGATTGAAAATGAAGTATTTAAGGTTATTATATAATCAATTTTCTGTTTGTATCATTTTTATCGTATATTTATTGAATTAATACCAAAAAACTGGAAACTCAAAAAACGTGGAAAAACATCAAAATATTGCATAATTCGATGATATTTTGTTTATATCACATAAAGGAAAAGGAAGATGATAAACGTCAAAATATTGCTAATTTCTATGATGTTTAGTACGAAACAAATCGCAAGAAAACTTGCTTAAAATGCAATATTATGCAAAATTCTGAGATTTGAAGGCCAAATCACATATCGTGATACTACATGAAATAGTATCGAAATATTGGTAAAAATGAATATATTTACGTAATATCAAACTACATGAGAAACGTGAAAAAAGTCACTATTAAACCAAATTTAAGGATTTTAACTTCGAATCATAAAACGAGGTTTCGTATTATTTTGATCCAAGAAAAGACATATGACAATGTTGTTTCCAATACAAATGATAAAAATCAATGTGTTTTCATTAGAATTAATTAAAATGTTCTTGATTTTCCGTTTATATTACCGATGGAAGATGTACATGTAAAACCGCACAATTCCTGCTGAAACGTCGATATATGCAATAAAAACCGAACTTCTCCTCTTTTCAATATCTTACTCAGTACTTCAACGAGAAACAAATAGATGACTGAAAATGAAGTATTTAAGGTTATTATCTAATCAATTGTGTGTTTGTATAATTTTTATAGTATATTTAATGAATTAATACCAATAAACTGGAAATTCACAAAAAAGTAGAAAAACAGCAAAATATTGCCTAATTCGATGATATTTTGTTTATATCACATAAAGGAAAAGGGAGATGATAAACGTCAAAATATTACTAAATTCGATGATTTTTAGTACGGAAGAAAATGCAAGAAAACTTGCTTAAAATGCAATATTATGCGAAATTCTGAGATTTGAAGGCCAAATCACATATCGTGATACTGCATGAAATAGTATCAAAATATTGGTAAAAATGAATATATATACGTAATATGAAACTACATGAAAAACGTGAAAAAAGTCACTATTGAACCAAATTTAAGAATTTTAACGTCGAATCATAGAGCGAGGTTTCTTATTATTTAGATCCAAGAAAAGACATATGACAATGTTGTTTCCAATACAAATGATAAAAATCAATTTGTTTTCATTAGAATTAACTAAAATGTTCTTGATTTTTCGTTTATATTACCGATGGAAGATGTACACGTAAAACTGCTCTATTCCGGCTGAAACGTCGATATATGCAATAAAAACCGAACTTCTCCCCTTTTCAATATCTTACTCAGTATTTCAACGAGAAACAAATAGATGATTGATGATGAAGTATTTAAGTTTAATATCGAATCAATTACGTGTTTGCATCATTTTTATCGTATATTTAATGAATTAATACCAATAAACTGAAAATTCACAAAAACGTGGAAAAACGGCAAAATATTGCCTAATTTGATGAGATTTTGTTTAAATCACATAAAGGAAAAGAGGATGATAAACGTAAAAATATTGCTAAATTCGATGATGTTTCCAATACAAATGATAAAAAAAACAATGTGTTTTCATTAGAATTAACTAAAATGTTCCTGATTTTCCGTTTATATTACCGATGGAAGATGTACACGTAAAACCGCTCTAATCCGGCTGAAACGTCGATATATGCAATAATAACCGAACTTTTTGTTTCTAATACAAATGATAAAAAATAACCGAACTTTTGTTTCCAATACAAATGATAAAAAAAACAATGTGTTTTCATTAGAATTAACTAAAATGTTCCTGATTTTCCGTTTATATTACCGATGGAAGATGTACACGTAAAACCGCTCTAATCCGGCTGAAACGTCGATATATGCAATAATAACCGAAATTTTCCCCTTTTCAATATCTTACTCAGTATTTTAACGAGAAACAAATAGATGATTGAAAATGAAGTATTTAAGGTTATTATCTAATCAATTATGTGTTTGCATCATTTTTATCGTATATATAATGAAATAACAATCAACTGAAAATTCACAAGAACGTGGAAAAACGGCAAAATATGGCCTAATTCGATGATATTTTGTTTAAATCACATAAAGGAATAGGGGATGATAAACGTCAAAATACTGCTAAATTCAATGATTTTTCGTACGAAACAAAATGCAAGAAAACTTGCTTAAAATGCAATATTATGCGAAATTCTGAGATTTGAAGGCCAAATCACATATCTTAATACAACATGAAATAGTATCGAAATATTGGTAAAAATGAATATATTTACGTAATATCAAACTACATGAAAAACGTGAAAAAAGTGACTCTTTAACCATATTTGAGGATTTTAACTTCAAATCATAGAGCGAATTTTCGTGCTATTTAGATCCAAGAAAAAGACATATGACAATGTTGTTTCTAATACAAATGATAAAAATCAATGTGTTTTCATTAGAATTAACTAAAATGTTCCTGATTTTCCGTTTATATTACCGATGGAAGATGTACACGAAAACATCTCTATTCCGGCTGAAACGTCGATATATGCAATAAAAACAGAACTTCTCCCCTTTTCAATATCTTACTCAGTATTTTAACGAGAAACAAATAGTTGATATAAAAGGAAGTTCTTAAGGGTATTATCTAATCAATTATGTGTTTGCATCATTTTTATCGTATATATAATGAATTAATACCCATAAACTGAGAATTCACAAAAACGTGGAAAAACGGAAAAAATATTGCCTAATTCAATGATATTTTGTTTAAATCACATAAATGAATAGGGGATGATAAACGTCAAAATATTGCTAAATTCGATGATTTTTCGTACGAAACAAAATGCAAGAAAACTTGCTTAAAATGCAATATTATGCGAAATTCTGAGATTTGAAGGCGAAATCACATATCGTGATACTACATGATGTAGTATCGAAATACTGGTAAAAATGAATATATTTACGTAATATAAAACTACATGATTAACGTGAAAAAGTCACTATTTTACCATATTTGAGGATTTTAACTTCAAATCATAGAGCGAGGTTTCGTATTATTTAGATCCAATAAAAGACATATGACAATGTTGTTTCCAATAAAAATAATAAAAATCAATGTGTTTTCATTCGAATTAACTAAAATGTTCTTGATTTTCCGTTTATATTACTGATGGAAGATGTACACGTAAAACCGCACTAATCCGGCTGAAACGTCGATATATGCAATAATAACCGAACTTTTCCCCTTTTCAATATCTTACTCAGTATTTTTACGAGAAACAAATAGATGATTGAAAATGAAGTATTTAAGGTTATTATCTAATCAATTATGTGTTTGCATCATTTTTATCGTATATATAATGAAATAATAACAATCAACTGAAAATTCACAAAAACGTGGAAAAACGGCAAAATATTGCCTAATTCGATGATATTTTGTTTAAATCACATGAAGGAAAAGGGGATGATAAACGTCAAAATACTGCTAAATTCGATGATTTTTCGTACGAAACAAAATGCAATAAAACTTGCTTAAAATGCAATATTATGCGAAATTCTGAGATTTGAAGGCCAAATCACATATCTTAATACAACATGAAATAGTATCGAAATATTGGTAAAAATGAATATATTTACGTAATATCAAACTACATGAAAAACGTGAAAAAAGTCACTCTTTAACCATATTTGAGGATTTTAACTTCAAATCATAGAGCGAATTTTCGTGCTATTTAGATCCAAGAAAAAGACATATGACAATGTTGTTTCTAATACAAATGATAAAAATCAATGTGTTTTCATTAGAATTAACTAAAATGTTCCTGATTTTCCGTTTATATTACCGATGGAAGATGTACACGAAAACATCTCTATTCCGGCTGAAACGTCGATATATGCAATAAAAACAGAACTTCTCCCCTTTTCAATATCTTACTCAGTATTTTAACGAGAAACAAATAGTTGATTGAAAAGGAAGTATTTAAGGGTATTATCTAATCAATTATGTGTTTGCATCATTTTTATCGTATATATAATGAATTAATATCCATAAACTGAGAATTCACAAAAACGTGGAAAAACGGAAAAAATATTGCCTAATTCAATGATATTTTGTTTAAATCACATAAAGGAATAGGGGATGATAAACGTCAAAATATTGCTAAATTCGGTGATTTTTCGTACGAAACAAAATGCAAGAAAACTTGCTTAAAATGCAATATTATGCGAAATTCTGAGATTTGAAGGCGAAATCAAATATCGTGATACTACATGATGTAGTATCGAAATACTGGTAAAAATGAATATATTTACGTAATATAAAACTACATGATTAACGTGAAAAAGTCACTATTTTACCATATTTGAGGATTTTAACTTCAAATCATAGAGCGAGGTTTCGTATTATTTAGATCCAAGAAAAGACATATGTTGTTTCCAATACAAATGATAAAAAAAACAATGTGTTTTCATTAGAATTAACTAAAATGTTCCTGATTTTCCGTTTATTTTAACGATGGAAGATGTACACGTAAAACCGCTCTAATCCGGCTGAAACGTCGATATATGCAATAAAAACCGAACTTCTCCCCTTTTCAATATCTTACTCAGTATTTTAATGAGAAACAATTAGTTGATTGAAAATGAAGTATTTAAGGGTATTATCTAATCAATTATGTCTGCATAATTTCTATCGTATATATAATGAATTAATACCCATAAACTGAGAATTCACAAAAACGTGGAAAAACGGCAAAATATTGCCTAATTCGATGATATTTTGTTTAAATCACATAAAGGAATAGGGGATGATAAACGTCAAAATATTGCTAAATTCGATGATTTTTCGTACGAAACAAAATGGAAGAAAACTTGCTTAAAATGCAATATTATGCGAAATTCTGAGATTTGAAGGCCAAATCACATATCATAATACTACATGAAATAGTATCAAAATATTGGTAAAAATGAATATATTTACGTAATATCAAACTACATGAAAAACGTTAAAAAAGTCACTCTTTAACCATATTTGAAGATTTTAACTTCAAATCATAGAGCGAGGTTTCGTATTATTTAGATCCAAGAAAAGACATATGACAATGTTGTTTCCAATACAAATGATAAAAAAAACAATGTGTTTTCATTAGAATTAACTAAAATGTTCCTGATTTTCCGTTTATATTACCGATGGAAGATGTACACGTAAAACCGCTCTAATCCGGCTGAAACGTCGATATATGCAATAATAACCGAACTTTTCCCCTTTTCAATACCTTACTCAGTATTTTAACGAGAAACAAATAGATGATTGAAAATGAAGTATTTAAGGTTATTATCTAATCAATTATGTGTTTGCATCATTTTTATCGTATATATAATGAAATAATAACAATAAACACAAAATTCACAAAAACGTGGAAAAACGGCAAAATATTGCCTAATTCGATGATATTTTGTTTAAATCACATGAAGGAAAAGGGGATGATAAACGTCAAAATACTGCTAAATTCGATGATTTTTCGTACGAAACAAAATGCAATAAAACTTGCTTAAAATGCAATATTATGCGAAATTCTGAGATTTGAAGGCCAAATCACATATCTTAATACAACATGAAATAGTATCGAAATATTGGTAAAAATGAATATATTTACGTAATATCAAACTACATGAAAAACGTGAAAAAAGTCACTCTTTAACTATATTTGAGGATTTTAACTTCAAATCATAGAGCGAATTTTCGGGCTATTTAGATCCAAGAAAAAGACATATGACAATGTTGTTTCTAATACAAATGATAAAAATCAATGTGTTTTCATTAGAATTAACTAAAATGTTCCTGATTTTCCGTTTATATTACCGATGGAAGATGTACACGAAAACATCTCTATTCCGGCTGAAACGTCGATATATGCAATAAAAACAGAACTTCTCCCCTTTTCAATATCTTACTCAGTATTTTAACGAGAAACAAATAGTTGATTGAAAAGGAAGTATTTAAGGGTATTATCTAATCAATTATGTGTTTGCATCATTTTTATCGTATATATAATGAATTAATACCCATAAACTGAGAATTCACAAAAACGTGGAAAAACGCAAAAAATATTGCCTAATTCAATGATATTTTGTTTAAATCACATAAATGAATAGGGGATGATAAACGTCAAAATATTGCTAAATTCGATGATTTTTCGTACGAAACAAAATGCAAGAAAACTTGCTTAAAATGCAATATTATGCGAAATTCTGAGATTTGAAGGCGAAATCACATATCGTGATACTACATGATGTAGTATCGAAATACTGGTAAAAATGAATATATTTACGTAATATAAAACTACATGATTAACGTGAAAAAGTCACTATTTTACCATATTTGAGGATTTTAACTTCAAATCATAGAGCGAGGTTTCGTATTATTTAGATCCAAGAAAAGACATATGACAATGTTGTTTCCAATAAAAATAATAAAAATCAATGTGTTTTCATTAGAATTAACTAAAATGTTCTTGATTTTCCGTTTATATTACTGATGGAAGATGTACACGTAAAACCGCACTAATCCGGCTGAAACGTCGATATATGCAATAATAACCGAACTTTTCCCCTTTTCAATATCTTACTCAGTATTTTTACGAGAAACAAATAGATGATTGAAAATGAAGTATTTAAGGTTATTATCTAATCAATTATGTGTTTGCATCATTTTTATCGTATATATAATGAATTAATATGCATAGACTGAAAATTCACAAAAACGTGGAAAAACGGCAAAGTATTGCCTAATTCGATGATATTTTGTATAAATCACATAAAGGAAAAGGAGATGATAAACGTCAAAATATTGCTAAATTCGATGGTTTTTCGTACGAAACAAAATGGAAGAAAACTTGCTTAAAATGCAATATTATGCGAATTTCTGAGATTTGAAGGCAAAATCACATACCGTTATGCTACATGAAATAGTATCGAAATATTGGTAAAAATTAATATATTTACGTAATATCAAATTACATGAAAAACGTGAAAAAAGTCACTATTTAACCATATATGAGGATTTTAACTTCAAATCACAGTGCGAATTTTCGTACTATTTAGATCCAAGAAAAGACATATGACAATGTTGTTTCCAATACAAACGATAAAAATCATTGTGTTTTCATTAGAATTAACTAAAATGTTCCTGATTTTCCGTTTATATTACCGATGGAAGATGTACACGAAAACATCTCTATTCCGGCTGAAACGTCGAAATATGCAATAAAAACAGAACTTCTCCCCTTTTCAATATCTTACTCAGTATTTTAACGAGAAACAAATAGATGATTGAAAATGAAGTATTTAAGGTTATTATCTAATCAATTATTTGTTTGCATCATTTTTATCGTATATATAATGAAATAATAACAATCAACTGAAAATTCACAAAAACGTGGAAAAACGGCAAAATATTGCCTAATTCGATGATATTTTGTTTAAATCACATGAAGGAAAAGGGGATGATAAACGTCAAAATGCTGCTAAATTCGATGATTTTTCGTACGAAACAAAATGCAATAAAACTTGCTTAAAATGCAATATTATGCGAAATTCTGAGATTTGAAGGCCAAATCACATATCTTAATACAACATGAAATAGTATCGAAATATTGGTAAAAATGAATATTTTTACGTAATATCAAACTACATGAAAAACGTGAAAAAAGTCACTCTCTAACCATATTTGAGGATTTTAACTTCAAATCATAGAGCGAATTTTCGTGCTATTTAGATCCAAGAAAAACACATATGACAATGTTGTTTCCAATACAAATGATAAAAATCAATGTGTTTTCATTAGAATTAACTAAAATGTTCCTGATTTTCCGTTTATATTACCGATGGAAGATGTACACGAAAACATCTCTATTCCGCCTGAAACGTCGATATATGCAATAAAAACAGAACTTCTCCCCTTTTCAATATCTTACTCAGTATTTTAACGAGAAACAAATAGTTGATTGAAAAGGAAGTATTTAAGGGTATTATCTAATCAATTATGTGTTTGCATCATTTTTATCGTATATATAATGAATTAATACCCATAAACTGAGAATTCACAAAAACGTGGAAAAACGGAAAAAATATTGCCTAATTCAATGATATTTTGTTTAAATCACATAAAGGAATAGGGGATGATAAACGTCAAAATATTTCTAAATTCGATGATTTTTCGTACGAAACAAAATGGAAGAAAACTTGCTTAAAATGCAATATTATGCGAAATTCTGAGATTTGAAGGCCAAATCACATATCATAATACTACATGAAATAGTATCAGAATATTGGTAAAAATGAATATATTTACGTAATATCAAACTACATGAAAAACGTTAAAAAAGTCACTCTTTAACCATATTTGAAGATTTTAACTTCAAATCATAGAGCGAGGTTTCGTATTATTTAGATCCAAGAAAAGACATATGACAATGTTGTTTCCAATACAAATGATAAAAAAAACAATGTGTTTTCATTAGAATTAACTAAAATGTACCTGATTTTCCGTTTATATTACCGATGGAGGATGTACACGTAAAACCGCTCTAATCCGGCTGAAACGTCGATATATGCAATAATAACCGAACTTTTCCCCTTTTCAATATCTTACTCTGTATTTTAACGAGAAACAAATAGATGATTGAAAATGAAGTATTTAAGGTTATTATCTAATCAATTATGTGTTTGCATCATTTTTATCGTATATATAATGAAATAACAATCAACTGAGAATTCACAAAAACGTGGAAAAACGGCAAAATATTGCCTAATTCGATGATATTTTGTTTAAATCACATAAAGGAATAGGGGATGATAAACTTCAAAATACTGCTAAATTCGATGATTTTTCGTAGGAAACAAAATGCAAGAAAACTTGCTTAAAATGCAATATTAGGCGAAATTCTGAGATTTGAAGGCCAAATCACATGTCGTGATACTACATGAAATAGCACCGAAATATTGGAAAAAATTATTATATTTACGTAATATCAAACTACATTAAAAACATGAAAAAGTCACTATTTAACCATATTTGAGGATTTTAACTTCAAATCATAGAGCGAGGTTTCGTATTATTTAGATCCATGAAAAGACATATGACAATGTTGTTTCCAATAAAAATAATAAAAATCAATGTGTTTTCATTAGAATTAACTAAAATGTTCTTGATTTTCCGTTTATATTACTGATGGAAGATGTACAAGTAAAACCGCACTAATCCGGCTGAAACGTCGATATATGCAATAATAACCGAACTTTTCCCCTTTTCAATATCTTACTCAGTATTTTTACGAGAAACAAATAGATGATTGAAAATGAAGTATTTAAGGTTATTATCTAATCAATTATGTGTTTGCATCATTTTTATCGTATATATAATGAATTAATATGCATAGACTGAAAATTCACAAAAACGTGGAAAAACGGCAAAGTATTGCCTAATTCGATGATATTTTGTATAAATCACATAAAGGAAAAGGAGATGATAAACGTCAAAATATTGCTAAATTCGATGGTTTTTCGTACGAAACAAAATGGAAGAAAACTTGCTTAAAATGCAATATTATGCGAATTTCTGAGATTTGAAGGCAAAATCACATACCGTTATGCTACATGAAATAGTATCGAAATATTGGTAAAAATTAATATATTTACTGTTATGATCTCAGCCTGCAGGAGAAACGAGTCTCCCTTCTTGAGAGTTATTCAGCAAGCCTGACCTAATTAGAAGGTCTAGTAAATATTGAGGTGATAACCCATATGAAAAATGGTTGGTTGGATATGTGTAACAGTTTGAGATTATGGGCAATGCAGAAGAAAATAGATAAATGACGGGCTAGGAGATGTGGACATTTTGCTGGAGGCGTGAGGCTCGCTTCCGGAGGACCTTGACCTCACTTGAGTGCCAGACATCGCAGGGGGAAGCCGCGCTCCGTTTGAGCTCCCGTCAGAAGGGAACCCCTAGTGATATATCTCGAAGAGAAGAGAAGTGTGCGGACGTACCAGCTGTGGAATCGAGCTGGGAACGTTGTGGTCTCAAGTCCTGGTCGACGAGCAGATATTAAATCGCCCAGAAGCATTATTGTGGGCTGTGTGGAGCGCCCTGACCAGACGCCGTCAGAGGGAAAGCGCCCTCGACCAATTAATCTGTGGTAAGCACGATAAACGCCAGTTCATAGTGATTGCTTATATTTGGTCGTGTGCCCAGCGACAGTAGCGATGTTTATTTATAAGTTAGACATGTTTTAATAAGGCAGAAGGCCTGAAATAAGAGAGTGGAGAGGGAGGAACACGGAGCGACGTGCGCCCCCTCTGAGCGCTGGCGGACGACTGAGGGAGCCTGGCTCCGGATGTAGGAAGACCCTCCCAGCGAGTGAGGACCGCCGCCAGGCGAGGTGGAGTATGGACCCGCCCAAAACGGGGGAGTCCACTCTCACTGTATGTAGAGAACAGATAGAGGTTTGAGGCAAACATATTGTGTGAATATTTTTTGTTTATGTGTTAAGGGGAACATTTTATTGGAGTGTCGATGGGTTGCAGGTTTGCCTTTGGGGAAGAAGTTGCTGAGAACTTCGAAGCCAGCAGATGATGTAGCTGATGAGACTCCAAGGTAGTGGAGCAGAGGACCTCGAGCTGTGAGGAGAAGCAGCAGTGAAGAGGAGTGTCATGTGCTTCTGTAGAGGTGGTGAAGCACCGTAGTTACTCAAGGAAACTTCATGATAGCAGCCTGGAGGAGCTGCAGAGGATCCTGGTAGTGAAGCCCGGAAGAACCTAAGGATATTAGGGTTGTGAACTTCCAGAGGTGGAAGGGGAAGTTCTGGGGGATTACTAGTAGGGAGTTGATAGTGTTTGGTTGTCAGTAGCGTGCAAGACGCAGTGAGAGGTGAGTGACTGTTGGCATTCTTATGTCAAGGAGTTTTTATACTGAAGTTTAGAGTTGCAGTCGTAGGCTTGATTACCTACAGATGTATGTGCATGAGGACTGACAGTGATCGATTAATCATTGTTGTGTATCAGTGAACATTTATACTGATATATGTTATTGCATCCAAATGCTGATTTTCTATATATACATTATCTTGCTGATAGTGCAACAGTGTATGTAGGCTTGACCAACTTGAGGAGGTTAATAGTATCAGGTGGTGAACCAGGAGATAGGATACCACTTGATAAGCTGATAATAGAGTTCTGATGGTGTTGGAGTGCAACCTGATTGTGATATTATAGAGTATAGGATTCATTATTATTATATGTGTGTATGTATCGTGTATGTGCTTTGTCCAGTAAATGTGTCACAATTTGCTGGTGTTTGCCCTTGTCCTAGTGAGGCTTCCCAGGAAGTAGTGAAGAAGGAGAGAGAAAGAGAAAGAACCAAGAACCACTGCTGTGGACAGGGTAAAAGGTAATACTAATAAGTCAAAAAGGGGATTGAGGAGATCATATCACCTAAGGAGAGAGTGGGGAGTCACAGCGGCTCGAGTGGGTGTGTGCACGTGACAACGAGGCTAAGTGTTGGAGCCGCATCCCCTAAACGTGTGACGTTGAGCCCCTCTCCAAGAGCCAGAAGCGCCAAGGGTGATCTCCTAGTATGAGCACTCTGCCGAGTTGTGGGTTGGGTTGTCCATAGAGAAGGATCGACGACGACAACACCAACCAACCCACAGTCTATAAGAAATTGGGGGCCTGTGTCCGGGAGAGTGAACTGACACACCCACACCCTGTCCAAGAGTGGATTTGTACACCCCTGCTGAGATAAACTGTGTGACCGCAGGTGTATACTCTCTCTCTTGGGAAGACTCACAGGACAAAGATGGATAAGGTGCAAGCATTTGTGGAGTCAGGCAAGCCTGAGGACTTGGAAGGTTGCACGAGGGATCAATTGAAACAAATAGCAGAAAAATGTGGCATCAGGTTGAAAGCATCTAAAGTAGCTGGGATGAAGGATGAGATCCTGAGGCAGTTGAGAGCCAGAAGTGAAGCGGCAGAACAAGGAGCCCAGGAAGGAGCTGAAAGTAGAAAGGAGGATGATGGGCAGGATGACGTGAGATCCCAGGGATCGAGTAGGAGCAGCAAGAGTAGCCGCAGTAGTAGGAGTAGCCGAAATAGGAGCTTGGAGAGATTCCAGTTAGAGCTCCAGATCCAACAACAGCGTGAGGAGAGACAGTTCCAGCTGGAAAAGATGAAATTAGAACTCCAGATGAAAAATGAAGCCGAGAAGGAAAAAGAGAAAACCAGGCTGGAAGTAGAAAAAGAGAAAACCAGACTGGAAGTAGAAAAAGAGAAAACCAGAGTAAGAGAACTGGAGTTGGAACAGGAGAAAGAAAAAGAGAAAGCAAGACTAGAGGTCGAAAAAGAAAAAGCCCAGGTCGAAAAAGAAAAAGCCCAGGTCGAAAAAGAAAAAGAGAGAACAAAACAAATGCAGATAGAAGCGAATAGAACCTTGGCTGAGCAGAGGATTGAACATGGGTTGCCAGAGAGCACCACCCAGGTATCACACCCACCAGAGGTTAGGGTTAGGGAGAAGGACATTCCCTTGTTTGTGCCCGAAGAGGCAGAGAGCTTCTTCGAGCATTTTGAGAAAGTAGCCAGTATCAAGGAGTGGCCACAGGAGGAATGGGCCCAGCTGGTCCAGTTAAGATTGACCGGTGCAGCCAGGGAGGCATACACCCAATTGTCACTGGAAGAGTGCCAGGATTATGCCACAGTAAAGAGCAGCATATTGCGCTCGTTTCAGTTAACCCCAGAAGCTTATAGGAAGCGCTTCAGAGAAATGATCAAAGTTGGAGCATGTACGTTTGCTGAGACAGCAAGAGATCTGGAAAGACGATTCCAGAAGTGGATTGAGGCTGCTGGAGTTGGATCTTATGCTGACCTGAAGCAACTGATGGTCATGGAGAAGTTCTTGGAGATGATGCATCCTGAAACAAAGTTCAAGATCCAAGAAGCAGGGATAATGGAGGTGAAAGATGCCGCAGATAGGGCGGATATGATTACTGAAGCATACAAGAGCTTAAGGGAGAACAGAGTAAGAAGCGAGGCGAGACGCAGCAATGGCAGATCCAGTGGAGTCTGGGGAGGAAGAAATTATGAAAGACCCAGAAGAGTCTGGGGTGAGAAAAATTTTGATAAATGGGCAGATAAAAGTAAGTACCCTAAAACTCAGAAGAGTAGGTCGCGCACTTCGTCTGAAAGTGAAGATGGAGGAGCTAAACAAGAAACTAATCGTTATCCTGGAAATCAAGAGTCCAGTAGAACCCCACAGAGTGCAAGTAGTGTACCTGGCCCGAGGAATTCTCATGTGAGTGGGCAGAGTCAGAGCTACTCTGGTACATATAGAAGAGACTTTACCCAGATGAGATGTTACAATTGTAACGGATTGGGTCACGTGATGCGAGATTGTCGGCAGGGCAAGAGAGTTGTGACCCTGGCCATGTGTGACCCCCGAAGCAAATATATTAATGTGTTCCGAGACAAACCACAGAAGATAAACTTGGTGAACGAGAGGTATAGGCCGTTCATGAGCAAAGGTTGGATCAGTATAAGAGGCCAACCTGAGGTAGAAGTTGGTATCTTAAGAGATACCGGAGCTAATCAGAGCTTGATTGCGAGAAGCCTGATTGGGAATGATCGACGGTTAGCTGGCAGGAGTAAGATGAGAGTATATGGGTTATTGTCTGAGAGTGGCATGCCCGTATGTACTGTCCAGCTAAGGTCGGAATATGTGTCGGCAGAGGTGATGTTGGGAGTGTGCCCCGACATACCTGTTCCAGGAGTCCAAGTGATCCTGGGGAATGACTTGTGCGGGACAAAGGTGTTGCCAAGAGTCATAGCGGAGACTGTGCCAGAGGAGTGCCCAGAAGGCCATGGCACGGGTGGGACACCTGAGAGTGTGAACCTGACTGACATCCGAGGAGATGAGTCAGGAGACCGCCAAGCCATTGAAAACCCTGTCTCGGTAGTGATGAAGACAGAGGTGGCCGACGAGGAAGACACTGGAGAAGATGAGACAGTGTCGATTCAACCAGTGGAAGATATGGACGTAGATATAGCGTGGCTGTTTGACGAAGGTCCAGCCCAGAAAAATGAAGTCTCGGTGAGGTCGAAAGTGAAGATGGCCCAGCCGAAGAAGAATACTGTGGAGAGAGTTGACCTGAATAGAGCCCAGACTGCTGAAATTAAGGGTCGGAAGGCGAATGGAACTGTGCTGAGTAGGAATGAGGAAGGATGTGGACAGACTGAGGACGGGAGTAGAGCGTCGAGTGGTCCACGAGCACAGAGGCATATGGATAGTAGAGTTAAATTGTGGGAGATGTCGAGAGTTGACATGTTCCACAGGAAACGTGAAGGAGAGATAGTGAAGAAGAGTAACAGCCGAGAAAATGAAAGGAGAAGAGACAGTATGTGTGGAGAGATGCTTACAAGCACTCTAGGAAAGGTAAAGCGACACGTACGGTCGAGTGCTGGTGAGTGTAGTACAGTGCTCGAAGAAACTTTTAGGGAACGAAGAAGAGTTGAAGGAGAAGAAAGGGAATTGTATAGAGGTGAGAGATGTGGGAAGAGGATGATGATGCAAGCATGGAGGGATAGAAGAAAGCCGAGGACTCGATGGAAGTCAGACAGGATGAGGTCTCGGATAAATGAGGAGACAAAAGGGAGGATCGTCAGTGAAGACGAGGAAGTGAAGTATGATGACAGGAGACGAAAGTATAACGGCAGTAGATGGAAGTATGAAGACGACAGAGGAGATACAGACAGTAGATGTCTGACTCTGGATGGGAAGAGAAGAAGACGAGGAAACGGAGGGTGGAGACAGTAAGTAGAGTGGACCAATGGATTGCAGGCGTCCAAGGAGGACAGCCTAGCCAACAGGTGCCAGAGAAGTCAGATCGTTTATGAGAAGATCATGTTTCTGGCGAGTTGTGAGCCAGATGTTGCAAGGAGCAACGAACTAATTGTAGACTCCTAAGAGAGTATATGGGGTGAAAAACGAGACAGTGTAGTGGCGGATGTATTATCCCGAGCTTTGCCACTGGAATAACTCTCAAAGATAAGGGGAGGGGAGTGTTATGATCTCAGCCTGCAGGGGAAACGAGTCTCCCTTCTTGAGAGTTATTCAGCAAGCCTGACATAATTAGAAGGTCTAGTAAATATTGAGGTGATAACCCATATGAAAAATGGTTGGTTGGATATGTGTAACATTTTGAGATTATGGGCAATGCAGAAGAAAATAGATAAATGACGGGCTAGGAGATGTGGACATTTTGCTGGAGGCGTGAGGCTCGCTTCCGGAGGACCTTGACCTCACTTGAGTGCCAGACATCGCAGGGGGAAGCCGCGCTCCGTTTGAGCTCCCGTCAGAAGGGAACCCCTAGTGATATATCTCGAAGAGAAGAGAAGTGTGCGGACGTACCAGCTGTGGAATCGAGCTGGGAACGTTGTGGTCTCAAGTCCTGGTCGACGAGCAGATATTAAATCGCCCAGAAGCATTATTGTGGGCTGTGTGGAGCGCCCTGACCAGACGCCGTCAGAGGGAAAGCGCCCTCGACCAATTAATCTGTGGTAAGCACGATAAACGCCAGTTCATAGTGATTGCTTATATTTGGTCGTGTGCCCAGCGACAGTAGCGATGTTTATTTATAAGTTAGACATGTTTTAATAAGGCAGAAGGCCTGAAATAAGAGAGTGGAGAGGGAGGAACACGGAGCGACGTGCGCCCCCTCTGAGCGCTGGCGGACGACTGAGGGAGCCTGGCTCCGGATGTAGGAAGACCCTCCCAGCGAGTGAGGACCGCCGCCAGGCGAGGTGGAGTATGGACCCGCCCAAAACGGGGGAGTCCACTCTCACTGTATGTAGAGAACAGATAGAGGTTTGAGGCAAACATATTGTGTGAATATTTTTTGTTTATGTGTTAAGGGGAACATTTTATTGGAGTGTCGATGGGTTGCAGGTTTGCCTTTGGGGAAGAAGTTGCTGAGAACTTCGAAGCCAGCAGATGATGTAGCTGATGAGACTCCAAGGTAGTGGAGCAGAGGACCTCGAGCTGTGAGGAGAAGCAGCAGTGAAGAGGAGTGTCACGTGCTTCTGTAGAGGTGGTGAAGCACCGTAGTTACTCAAGGAAACTTCATGATAGCAGCCTGGAGGAGCTGCAGAGGATCCTGGTAGTGAAGCCCGGAAGAACCTAAGGATATTAGGGTTGTGAACTTCCAGAGGTGGAAGGGGAAGTTCTGGGGGATTACTAGTAGGGAGTTGATAGTGTTTGGTTGTCAGTAGCGTGCAAGACGCAGTGAGAGGTGAGTGACTGTTGGCATTCTTATGTCAAGGAGTTTTTATACTGAAGTTTAGAGTTGCAGTCGTAGGCTTGATTACCTACAGATGTATGTGCATGAGGACTGACAGTGATCGATTAATCATTGTTGTGTATCAGTGAACATTTATACTGATATATGTTATTGCATCCAAATGCTGATTTTCTATATATACATTATCTTGCTGATAGTGCAACAGTGTATGTAGGCTTGACCAACTTGAGGAGGTTAATAGTATCAGGTGGTGAACCAGGAGATAGGATACCACTTGATAAGCTGATAATAGAGTTCTGATGGTGTTGGAGTGCAACCTGATTGTGATATTATAGAGTATAGGATTCATTATTATTATATGTGTGTATGTATCGTGTATGTGCTTTGTCCAGTAAATGTGTCACAATTTGCTGGTGTTTGCCCTTGTCCTAGTGAGGCTTCCCAGGAAGTAGTGAAGAAGGAGAGAGAAAGAGAAAGAACCAAGAACCACTGCTGTGGACAGGGTAAAAGGTAATACTAATAAGTCAAAAAGGGGATTGAGGAGATCATATCACCTAAGGAGAGAGTGGGGAGTCACAGCGGCTCGAGTGGGTGTGTGCACGTGACAACGAGGCTAAGTGTTGGAGCCGCATCCCCCTAAACGTGTGACGTTGAGCCCCTCTCCAAGAGCCAGAAGCGCCAAGGGTGATCTCCTAGTATGAGCACTCTGCCGAGTTGTGGGTTGGGTTGTCCATAGAGAAGGATCGACGACGACAACACCAACCAACCCACAGTCTATAAGATTACGTAATATCAAATTACATGAAAAACGTGAAAAAAGTCACTATTTAACCATATATGAGGATTTTAACTTCAAATCACAGTGCGAATTTTCGTACTATTTAGATCCAAGAAAAGACATATGACAATGTTGTTTCCAATACAAACGATACAAATCATTGTGTTTTCATTAGAATTAACTAAAATGTTCCTGATTTTCCGTTTATATTACCGATGGAAGATGTACACGAAAACATCTCTATTCCGGCTGAAACGTCGAAATATGCAATAAAAACAGAACTTCTCCCCTTTTCAATATCTTACTCAGTATTTTAACGAGAAACAAATAGATGATTGAAAATGAAGTATTTAAGGTTATTATCTAATCAATTATTTGTTTGCATCATTTTTATCGTATATATAATGAAATAATAACAATCAACTGAAAATTCACAAAAACGTGGAAAAACGGCAAAATATTGCCTAATTCGATGATATTTTGTTTAAATCACATGAAGGAAAAGGGGATGATAAACGTCAAAATACTGCTAAATTCGATGATTTTTCGTACGAAACAAAATGCAATAAAACTTGCTTAAAATGCAATATTATGCGAAATTCTGAGATTTGAAGGCCAAATCACATATCTTAATACAACATGAAATAGTATCGAAATATTGGTAAAAATGAATATATTTACGTAATATCAAACTACATGAAAAACGTGAAAAAAGTCACTCTTTAACCATATTTGAGGATTTTAACTTCAAATCATAGAGCGAATTTTCGTGCTATTTAGATCCAAGAAAAAGACATATGACAATGTTGTTTCTAATACAAATGATAAAAATCAATGTGTTTTCATTAGAATTAACTAAAATGTTCCTGATTTTCCGTTTATATTACCGATGGAAGATGTACACGAAAACATCTCTATTCCGGCTGAAACGTCGATATATGCAATAAAAACAGAACTTCTCCCCTTTTCAATATCTTACTCAGTATTTTAATGAGAAACAATTAGTTGATTGAAAATGAAGTATTTAAGGGTATTATCTAATCAAATATGTCTTTGCATAATTTCTATCGTATATATAACGAATTAATACCCATAAACTGAGAATTCACAAAAACGTGGAAAAACGGAAAAAATATTGCCTAATTCAATGATATTTTGTTTAAATCACATAAAGGAATAGGAGATGATAAACGTCAAAATATTTCTAAGTTCGATGATTTTTCGTACGAAACAAAATGCAAGAAAACTTGCTTAAAATGCAATATTATGCGGAATTCTGAGATTTGAAGGCGAAATCACATATCGTGATACTACATGATGTAGTATCGAAATACTGGTAAAAATGAATATATTTACGTAATATAAAACTACATGATTAACGTGAAAAAGTCACTATTTTACCATATTTGAGGATTTTAACTTCAAATCATAGAGCGAGGTTTCGTATTATTTAGATCCAAGAAAAGACATATGTTGTTTCCAATACAAATGATAAAAAAAAACAATGTGTTTTCATTAGAATTAACTAAAATGTTCCTGATTTTCCGTTTATTTTAACGATGGAAGATGTACACGTAAAACCGCTCTAATCCGGCTGAAACGTCGATATATGCAATAAAAACCGAACTTCTCCCCTTTTCAATATCTTACTCAGTATTTTAATGAGAAACAATTAGTTGATTGAAAATGAAGTATTTAAGGGTATTATCTAATCAAATATGTCTTTGCATAATTTCTATCGTATATATAACGAATTAATACCCATAAACTGAGAATTCACAAAAACGTGGAAAAACGGCAAAATATTGCCTAATTCGATGATATTTTGTTTAAATCACATAAAGGAATAGGGGATGATAAAAGTCAAAATATTGCTAAATTCGATGATTTTCCGTACGAAACAAAATGGAAGAAAACTTGCTTAAAATGCAATATTATGCGAAATTCTGAGATTTGAAGGCCAAATCACATATCATAATACTACATGAAATAGTATCAAAATATTGGTAAAAATGAATATATTTACGTAATATCAAACTACATGAAAAACGTTAAAAAAGTCACTCTTTAACCATATTTGAAGATTTTAACTTCAAATCATAGAGCGAGGTTTCGTATTATTTAGATCCAAGAAAAGACATATGACAATGTTGTTTCCAATACAAATGATAAAAAAAAATGTGTTTTCATTAGAATAACCTAAAATGTACCTGATTTTCCGTTTATATTACCGATGGAAGATGTACACGTAAAACCGCTCTAATCCGGCTGAAACGTCGATATATGCAATAATAACCGAACTTTTCCCCTTTTCAATATCTTACTCAGTATTTTAACGAGAAACAAATAGATGATTGAAAATGAAGTATTTAAGGTTATTATCTAATCAATTATGTGTTTGCATCATTTTTATCGTATATATAATGAAATAACAATTAACTGAAAATTCACAAGAACGTGGAAAAACGGCAAAATATGGCCTAATTCGATGATATTTTGTTTAAATCACATAAAGGAATAGGGGATGATAAACGTCAAAATACTGCTAAATTCGATGATTTTTCGTACGAAACAAAATGCAAGAAAACTTGCTTAAAATGCAATATTAGGCGAAATTCTGAGATTTGAAGGCCAAATCACATGTCGTGATACTACATGAAATAGCACCGAAATATTGGAAAAAATTATTATATTTACGTAATATCAAACTACATTAAAAACATGAAAAAGTCACTATTTAACCATATTTGAGGATTTTAACTTCAAATCATAGAGCGAGGTTTCGTATTATTTAGATCCAAGAAAAGACATATGACAATGTTGTTTCCAATATAAATAATAAAAATCAATGTGTTTTCATTAGAATTAACTAAAATGTTCTTGATTTTCCGTTTATATTACTGATGGAAGATGTACACGTAAAACCGCACTAATCCGGCTGAAACGTCGATATATGCAATAATAACCGAACTTTTCCCCTTTTCAATATCTTACTCAGTATTTTTACGAGAAACAAATAGATGATTGAAAATGAAGTATTTAAGGTTATTATCTAATCAATTATGTGTTTGCATCATTTTTATCGTATATATAATGAATTAATATGCATAGACTGAAAATTCACAAAAACGTGGAAAAACGGCAAAGTATTGCCTAATTCGATGATATTTTGTATAAATCACATAAAGGAAAAGGAGATGATAAACGTCAAAATATTGCTAAATTCGATGGTTTTTCGTACGAAACAAAATGGAAGAAAACTTGCTTAAAATGCAATATTATGCGAAATTCTGAGATTTGAAGGCAAAATCACATACCGTTATGCTACATGAAATAGTATCGAAATATTGGTAAAAATTAATATATTTACGTAATATCAAATTACATGAAAAACGTGAAAAAAGTCACTATTTAACCATATATGAGGATTTTAACTTCAAATCACAGTACGAATTTTCGTACTAT
Source organism: Procambarus clarkii (assembly GCF_040958095.1). Classification (NCBI taxonomy): domain Eukaryota; kingdom Metazoa; phylum Arthropoda; class Malacostraca; order Decapoda; family Cambaridae; genus Procambarus; species Procambarus clarkii. The sequence goes on from NC_091185.1 coordinate 1,676,040, forward strand.
TTAGATCCAAGAAAAGACATATGACAATATTGTTTCCAATACAAACGATAAAAATCATTGTGTTTTCATTAGAATTAACTAAAATGTTCCTGATTTTCCGTTTATATTACCGATGGAAGATGTACACGAAAACATCTCTATTCCGGCTGAAACGTCGAAATATGCAATAAAAACAGAACTTCTCCCCTTTTCAATATCTTACTCAGTATTTTCACGAGAAACAAATAGATGATTGAAAATGAAGTATTTAAGGTTATTATCTAATCAATTATGTGTTTGCATCATTTTTATCGTATATATAATGAAATAATAACAATCAACTGAAAATTCACAAAAACGTGGAAAAACGGCAAAATATTGCCTAATTCGATGATATTTTGTTTAAATCACATGAAGGAAAAGGGGATGATAAACGTCAAAATACTGCTAAATTCGATGATATTTCGTACGAAACAAAATGCAATAAAACTTGCTTAAAATGCAATATTATGCGAAATTCTGAGATTTGAAGGCCAAATCACATATCTTAATACAACATGAAATAGTATCGAAATATTGGTATAAATGAATATATTTACGTAATATCAAACTACATGAAAAACGTGAAAAAAGTCACTCTTTAACCATATTTGAGGATTTTAACTTCAAATCATAGAGCGAATTTTCGTGCTATTTAGATCCAAGAAAAAGACATATGACAATGTTGTTTCTAATACAAATGATAAAAATCAATGTGTTTTCATTAGAATTAACTAAAATGTTCCTGATTTTCCGTTTATATTACCGATGGAAGATGTACACGAAAACATCTCTATTTCGGCTGAAACGTCGATATATGCAATAAAAACAGAACTTCTCCCCTTTTTAATATCTTACTCAGTATTTTAACGAGAAACAAATAGTTGATTGAAAAGGAAGTATTTAAGGGTATTATCTAATCAATTATGTGTTTGCATCATTTTTATCGTATATATAATGAATTAATACCCATAAACTGAGAATTCACAAAAACGTGGAAAAACGGAAAAAATATTGCCTAATTCAATGATATTTTGTTTAAATCACATAAAGGAATAGGGGATGATAATCGTCAAAATATTGCTAAATTCGATGATTTTTCGTACGAAACAAAATGCAAGAAAACTTGCTTAAAATGCAATATTATGCGAAATTCTGAGATTTGAAGGCGAAATCACATATCGTGATACTACATGATGTAGTATCGAAATACTGGTAAAAATGAATATATTTACGTAATATAAAACTACATGATTAACGTGAAAAAGTCACTATTTTACCATATTTGAGGATTTTAACTTCAAATCATAGAGCGAGGTTTCGTATTATTTAGATCCAAGAAAAGACATATGACAATGCTGTTTCCAATACAAATTATAAAAAAAACAATGTGTTTTCATTAGAATTAACTAAAATGTTCCTGATTTTCCGTTTATATTACCGATGGAAGATGTACACGTAAAACCGCTCTAATCCGGCTGAAACGTCGATATATGCAATAAAAACAGAACTTCTCCCCTTTTCAATATCTTACTCAGTATTTAAACGAGAAACAAATAGATGATTGAAAATGAAGTATTTAAGGTTATAATCTATTCAATTATGTGTTTGCATCATTTTTATCGTATATATAATGAAATAATACCAATCAACTGAAAATTCACAAAAACGTTGAAAACGGCAAAATATGTCCTAATTCGATGATATTTTGTTTAAATCACATAAAGGAATAGGGGATAGGCATTTGTATGGAATTTGTGCGAGATCAATAGCATCCCAACATTTTCATTTTGGAGAAACACTCCATTTGTTGTTGGTTTGACTAAATAGTTGCTATAAGCACTATCTTTAATGGAGAATTGGCTGGTATGTGTGAGTAAACTCTATGATGCAGTTTTAGGTTAGTTTGGGTTACTGGTTAGGTTAGGTTTTAAGTGACGGAGTTCAGGTTTGATTAGGTGACAGGTTGATGATTAGATGACACACACAACCCTGTGAGTGTGTGTGTGTGTGTGTGTGTTTGTGTAAGAATGTCGCACATTGAAATGTGTACATGTGATTATAATAGTTTTTACCATCTGTGAAGAAAATGTCTGTAACCATTTGTCATTCTATTTTCTTTCTGCCTGCCTGCTTGCCTGCCTGCCTGCTAAAACTTCTCCACTCAATATACTGTTGAATATCAATCTCCAGTGTTCACTTACCGTTAATTCATACAATATTAAACAAATGAAGTCATTAACAAATCTTTAAACATTTTCAGCACCTACATTCTTTCTAACATGAATCACAGTAACTAATATACTCAACTCAGTCACAAACACTTTTCTTATTCCTTCCTAAACACCTTACCATATATAACTTATCTCAAAAAATTAAGTTTAAATACCTAACTGCTAACCCTCCCTTCCCCCACCCCCCAACAACCCAGGATGACCCACGGTAGCTCCTCTGGACACCCCCTACCAACAACCTCCGCCTAACGGTGGCCGCCATATCCCTACCCCCATTCCACCCCCAGTGTTACCCACCCTCCTCCTCCGTGTCAAACAGAGAAAATAGCGGCGATAACGCTATATTTATCCAGCCAAACCGTTCGCCTCATTTGGACATACACCAGTAAATATTAATTATTACACCTGTTTAAACATTCACATATCAGTCAGTTAGCCTAAATTCTCCTCTATTCATTCATTCATGACACTGCTTCACTTGACTGCAACATCATCGAATAACGCTGCCATTTTTTCTAACTGTCAACACAAACTCACAATTTCACATGTCAATCATTGCAATTGTTTATAAAAAGACACTAACTAACCCTGTTTGCTCCGAGGTATAAATACAAGTGCCAAATTTTATTCAGATGGCAACTCCAGCGTGGCCTAGTCGGATAGAACATGTTCCTAATCCGGATAGACCTGCGTTCGAGCCTGTCGCAACGGATGCAACTACAGGGCACAGATAGATTTCTGTGATGTCTTCTCCTGTAGGAGCATCAGTTTCGATAGATTCTCTGGATAGCCGAAGATTGATTGACTGATCCCTTGGAATGTGGGGAAGGGTTGAAATCCGGGGGGCCCACGGACGGATACCTGGATCCACTGACCTCGGGCAGGTCTTTCAATTCACCTGGATTTCAGGTGGGGAGAAGGGAGGCAATTTGGGTCGACACAAATAGCTTCCTGGACCCAGAACTCCATGGATACACGTGTTCGTGTATCCTTGGATACATGTCCGTGTATCACAGACAAGCATAGATAGTCACACGGATTGATCACACGGATACATTTCCGTGTGATCCGTGAATCCGTGTGATACGGGATTCGAACCTAGGTGGGTGGGGATAAGGATAAGGGAGGCAATTTGAGGGGACACAAATGGCTTCCTGGACCCCAGAACCCCATGGATAACCCTAAACATAATACGGTTACGAAATCCCATAAGATAAGATACACGGACATACATAAGATACACGGAAATCGATAAGATACACGGATAGGTTCGTGTCACAGGTAACAGGGGGACGGAAAGGAGGGAGGGAAGGAGGAAGGGAGAGAGGGAGGGGTATAATTAAATTTCAATTATCAATTTTATTAATGACAATTAAATCAATTTAAATAAATTTAACTCAATTTAATTGGAGTTATTTTTATATAATTATATAATTTATATAATTAGATATATAGTTAGATTATATAGTTAATATAGATATATATAGTTATATATATAATTGGAGTTATATAATTGGAGTAAATTTAGTTAAGATCTTTAAGATCTTTACTCTTAATTTAAATGAGTTTAAATCTAGGGAGGGAAGGAGGGAAGTTTATTTTCTGTTGTTAGTTAGGGTTTAACCAACCTAGCCAACCTAAACTAACCTAACCTAACCTAATATAACCAACCTTTTTTTAAAGTTCATAAACCTTCATAACATTAATGTAAACTATATTAAAGAAAATTATTTTAAAAAATAAACTATATTAAATAAAAGTTAAACTTGTTCCTTAACTAGTTCCTTGTTCCTCCCTTTATAAACCTTTGATACCTATAGGTTAAAAATAATACGGTCATTAACTTCAATTAGTTTTAGGTTAGTTTAGGTTATAGGTTAGGTTAGGTTTAGGTTAGGTTTAGGTTAGGTTGGGAAATGAGTCAGTGCTTTAAACATCCGACGGCTAAAAGGACAGACTCCAAGATTAATACTCTATCCTGCTGGATCGAGCATTAATGTGCATTAAATTATAAATTAAATTAAATTATTAAATTTTTAAATTATTAAATTTTTAAATTATTAGCATTAAAGCATGAATTGGATCAATGTGTGTACTCACACGTAGGTGAGTACACAAAAATGAATGACTTGTTCCTTCTCGTCTCACAATCGGGGATTCAAGGGTTCGAATCCCGGTCGGACAGGGTAGCGTTTAGCGTTTTGGTAGCGTTTCCTTTCACCCAATGCATCTATTCACCTAGAAGTAAATAGTGAGTTACTTGCATCCTGGTCAGTGAGTGAGGGTTAGTCACTAGTTGGACCTCGTGGGATAGGTGTTATAAGCCTAACATTTGTATATATAAACTGCTTGTTCCACGACTCAGTGATTTTACATGTGTTGACTAAATGAAGCCTAAGAGAGAATATCTAAGACTATCTAATATTAATATTATCAAATATTTGGCCATTTTAGATTATTTTTACTTTTAAATTATTTGAATTTATGCCATGGCCATTTATGCTTAGAAGAGATTTGCTTTGGTTCTTTAATTACCGGTAGGTATGTGGCATTTGTATAGAATTTGTGCGAGATCAATAGCATCCCAACATTTTCATTTTGGAGAAACACTCCATTTGTTGTTGGTTTGACTAAATAGTTGCTATAAGCACTATCTTTAATGGAGAATTGGCTGGTATGTGTGAGTAAACTCTATGATGCAGTTTTAGGTTAGTTTGGGTTACTGGTTAGATTAGGTTTTAAGTGACGGAGTTCAGGTTTGATTAGGTGACAGGTTGATGATTAGATGACACACACAACCCTGTGAGTGTGTGTGTGTGTGTGTTTGTGTAAGAATGTCGCACATTGAAATGTGTACATGTGATTATAATAGTTTTTACCATCTGTGAAGAAAATGTCTGTAACCATTTGTCATTCCATTTTCTTTCTGCCTGCCTGCCTGCCTGCCTGCCTGCCTGCCTGCCTGCTAAAACTTCTCCACTCAATATGCTGTTGAATATCAATCTCCAGTGTTCACTTACCGTTAATTCATACAATATTAAACAAATGAAGTCATTAACAAATCTTTAAACATTTTCAGCACCTACATTCTTTCTAACATGAATCACAGTAACTAATATACTCAACTCAGTCACAAACACTTTTCTTATTCCTTCCTAAACACCTTACCATATATAACTTATCTCAAAAAATTAAGTTTAAATACCTAACTGCTAACCCTCCCTTCCCCCACCCCCCAACAACCCAGGATGACCCACGGTAGCTCCTCTGGACACCCCTTACCAACAACCTCCGCCTAACGGTGGCCGCCATATCCCTACCCCCATTCCACCCCCAGTGTTACCCACCCTCCTCCTCCGTGTCAAACAGAGAAAATAGCGGCGATAACGCTATATTTATCCAGCCAAACCGTTCGCCTCATTTGGACATACACCAGTAAATATTAATTATTACACCTGTTTAAACATTCACATATCAGTCAGTTAGCCTAAATTCTCCTCTATTCATTCATTCATGACACTGCTTCACTTGACTGCAACATCATCGAATAACGCTGCCATTTTTTCTAACTGTCAACACAAACTCACAATTTCACATGTCAATCATTGCAATTGTTTATAAAAAGACACTAACTAACCCTGTTTGCTCCGAGGTATAAATACAGGTGCCAAACTTTATTCAGATGGCAACTCCAGCGTGGCCTAGTCGGATAGAACATGTTCCTAATCCGGATAGACCTGCGTTCGAGCCTGTCGCAACGGATGCAACTACAGGGCACAGATAGATTTCTGTGATGTCCTCTCCTGTAGGAGCATCAGTTTCGAAAGATTCTCTGGATAGCCGAAGATTGATTGACTGATCCCTTGGAATGTGGGGAAGGGTTGAAATCCGGGGGGCCCACGGACGGATACCTGGATCCACTGACCTCGGGCAGGTCTTTCAATTCACCTGGATTTCAGGTGGGGAGAAGGGAGGCAATTTGGGTCGACACAAATAGCTTCCTGGACCCAGAACTCCATGGATACACGTGTTCGTGTATCCTTGGATACATGTCCGTGTATCACAGACAAGCATAGATAGTCACACGGATTGATCACACGGATACATTTCCGTGTGATCCGTGAATCCGTGTGATACGGGATTCGAACCTAGGTGGGTGGGGATAAGGATAAGGGAGGCAATTTGAGGGGACACAAATGGCTTCCTGGACCTCAGAACCCCATGGATAACCCTAAACATAATACGGTTACGAAATCCCATAAGATAAGATACACGGACATACATAAGATACACGGAAATCCCTAAGATACACGGATAGGTTCGTGTCACAGGTAACAGGGGGACGGAAAGGAGGGAGGGAGGGAAGAAGGCAGAGAGGGAGGGGTATAATTAAATTTCAATTATCAATTTTATTAATTACAATTAAATCAATTTAAATTAATTTAACTCAATTTAATTGGAGTTATTTTTATATAATTATATAATTTATATAATTAGATATATAGTTAGATTATATAGTTAATATAGATATATATAGTTATATATATAATTGGAGTTATATAATTGGAGTAAATTTAGTTAAGATCTTTAAGATCTTTACTCTTAATTTAAATGAGTTTAAATCTAGGGAGGAAGTTTATTTTCTGTTGTTAGTTAGGGTTTAACCAACCTAGCCAACCTAAACTAACCTAACCTAACCTAATATAACCAACCTTTTTTTAAAGTTCATAAACCTTCATAACATTAATGTAAACTATATTAAAGAAAATTATTTTAAAAAATAAACTATATTAAATAAAAGTTAAACTTGTTCCTTAACTAGTTCCTTGTTCCTCCCTTTATAAACCTTTGATACCTATAGGTTAAAAATAATACGGTCATTAACTTCAATTAGTTTTAGGTTAGTTTAGGTTATAGGTTAGGTTAGGTTTAGGTTAGGTTTAGGTTAGGTTTAGGTTAGGTTGGGAAATGAGTCAGTGCTTTAAACATCCGACGGCTAAAAGGACAGACTCCAAGATTAATACTCTATCCTGCTGGATCGAGCATTAATGTGCATTAAATTATAAATTAAATTAAATTATTAAATTTTTAAATTATTAAATTTTTAAATTATTAAATTTTTAAATTATTAAATTTTTAAATTATTAGCATTAATGCATGAATTGGATCAATGTGTGTACTCACACGTAGGTGAGTACACAAAAATGAATGACTTGTTCCTTCTCGTCTCACAATCGGGGATTCAAGGGATCGAATCCCGGTCGGACAGGGTAGCGTTTAGCGTTTTGGTAGCGTTTCCTTTCACCCAATGCGTCTATTCACCTAGAAGTAAATAGTGAGTTACTTGCATCCTGGTGAGTGAGTGAGGGTTAGTCACTAGTTGGACCTTGTGGGGTAGGTGTTATAAGCCTAACATATGTATATATAAACTGCTTGTTCCACGACTCAGTGATTTTACATGTGTTGACTAAATGAAGCCTAAGAGAGAATATCTAAGACTATCTAATATTAATATTATCTAATATTTGGCCATTTTAGATTATTTTTACTTTTAAATTATTTGAATTTATGCCATGGCCATTTATGCTTAGAAGAGATTTGCTTTGGTTCTTTAATTACCGGTAGGTATGTGGCATTTGTATGGAATTTGTGCGAGATCAATAGCATCCCAACATTTTCATTTTGGAGAAACACTCCATTTGTTGTTGGTTTGACTAAATAGTTGCTATAAGCACTATCTTTAATGGAGAATTGGCTGGTATGTGTGAGTAAACTCTATGATGCAGTTTTAGGTTAGTTTGGGTTACTGGTTAGATTAGGTTTTAAGTGACGGAGTTCAGGTTTGATTAGGTGACAGGTTGATGATTAGATGACACACACAACCCTGTGAGTGTGTGTGTGTGTGTGTGTGTGTGTTTGTGTAAGAATGTCGCACATTGAAATGTGTACATGTGATTATAATAGTTTTTACCATCTGTGAAGAAAATGTCTGTAACCATTTGTCATTCCATTTTCTTTCTGCCTGCCTGCCTGCCTGCCTGCCTGCCTGCCTGCTAAAACTTCTCCACTCAATATGCTGTTGAATATCAATCTCCAGTGTTCACTTACCGTTAATTCATACAATATTAAACAAATGAAGTCATTAACAAATCTTTAAACATTTTCAGCACCTACATTCTTTCTAACATGAATCACAGTAACTAATATACTCAACTCAGTCACAAACACTTTTCTTATTCCTTCCTAAACACCTTACCATATATAACTTATCTCAAAAAATTAAGTTTAAATACCTAACTGCTAACCCTCCCTTCCCCCACCCCCCAACAACCCAGGATGACCCACGGTAGCTCCTCTGGACACCCCTTACCAACAACCTCCGCCTAACGGTGGCCGCCATATCCCTACCCCCATTCCACCCCCAGTGTTACCCACCCTCCTCCTCCGTGTCAAACAGAGAAAATAGCGGCGATAACGCTATATTTATCCAGCCAAACCGTTCGCCTCATTTGGACATACACCAGTAAATATTAATTATTACACCTGTTTAAACATTCACATATCAGTCAGTTAGCCTAAATTCTCCTCTATTCATTCATTCATGACACTGCTTCACTTGACTGCAACATCATCGAATAACGCTGCCATTTTTTCTGTCAACACAAACTCACAATTTCACATGTCAATCATTGCAATTGTTTATAAAAAGACACTAACTAACCCTGTTTGCTCCGAGGTATAAATACAGGTGCCAAACTTTATTCAGATGGCAACTCCAGCGTGGCCTAGTCGGATAGAACATGTTCCTAATCCGGATAGACCTGCGTTCGAGCCTGTCGCAACGGATGCAACTACAGGGCACAGATAGATTTCTGTGATGTCCTCTCCTGTAGGAGCATCAGTTTCGATAGATTCTCTGGATAGCCGAAGATTGATTGACTGATCCCTTGGAATGTGGGGAAGGGTTGAAATCCGGGGGGCCCACGGACGGATACCTGGATCCACTGACCTCGGGCAGGTCTTTCAATTCACCTGGATTTCAGGTGGGGAGAAGGGAGGCAATTTGGGTCGACACAAATAGCTTCCTAGACCCAGAACTCCATGGATACACGTGTTCGTGTATCCTTGGATACATGTCCGTGTATCACAGACAAGCATAGATAGTCACACGGATTGATCACACGGATACATTTCCGTGTGATCCGTGAATCCGTGTGATACGGGATTCGAACCTAGGTGGGTGGGGATAAGGATAAGGGAGGCAATTTGAGGGGACACAAATGGCTTCCTGGACCTCAGAACCCCATGGATAACCCTAAACATAATACGGTTACGAAATCCCATAAGATAAGATACACGGACATACATAAGATACACGGAAATCCCTAAGATACACGGATAGGTTCGTGTCACAGGTAACAGGGGGACGGAAAGGAGGGAGGAAGAGAGGGAGGGAGGGAGGAATAGAGAGAGGGAGGGTATAATTAAATTTCAATTATCAATTTTATTAATTACAATTAAATCAATTTAAATTAATTTAACTCAATTTAATTGGAGTTATTTTTATATAATTATATAATTTATATAATTAGATATATAGTTAGATTATATAGTTAATATAGATATATATAGTTATATATATAATTGGAGTTATATAATTGGAGTAAATTTAGTTAAGATCTTTAAGATCTTTACTCTTAATTTAAATGAGTTTAAATCAAGGGAGGGAAGGAGGGAAGTTTATTTTCTGTTGTTAGTTAGGGTTTAACCAACCTAGCCAACCTAAACTAACCTAACCTAACCTAATATAACCAACCTTTTTTTAAAGTTCATAAACCTTCATAACATTAATGTAAACTATATTAAAGAAAATTATTTTAAAAAATAAACTATATTAAATAAAAGTTAAACTTGTTCCTTAACTAGTTCCTTGTTCCTCCCTTTATAAACCTTTGATACCTATAGGTTAAAAATAATACGGTCATTAACTTCAATTAGTTTTAGGTTAGCTTAGGTTATAGGTTAGGTTAGGTTTAGGTTTAGGTTAAGTTGGTAAAGTCAGTGCTTTAAACAACCGACGGCTAAAAGGACAGACTCCAAGATTAATACTCTATCCTGCTGGATCGAGCATTAATGTGCATTAAATTATAAATTAAATTAAATTATTACATTTTTAAATTATTAGCATTAAATCATGAATTGGATCAATGTGTGTACTCACACGTAGGTGAGTACACAAAAATGAATGACTTGTTCCTTCTCGTCTCACAATCAAGGGTTCGAATCCCGGTCGGACAGGGTAGCGTTTAGCGTTTTGGTAGCGTTTCCTTTCACCCAATGCATCTATTCACCTAGAAGTAAATAGTGAGTTACTTGCATCCTGGTCAGTGAGTGAGGGTTAGTCACTAGTTGGACCTCGTGGGATAGGTGTTATAAGCCTAACATTTGTATATATAAACTGCTTGTTCCACGACTCAGTGATTTTACATGTGTTGACTAAATGAAGCCTAAGAGAGAATATCTAAGACTATCTAATATTAATATTATCAAATATTTGGCCATTTTAGATTATTTTTACTTTTAAATTATTTGAATTTATGCCATGGCCATTTATGCTTAGAAGAGATTTGCTTTGGTTCTTTAATTACCGGTAGGTATGTGGCATTTGTATAGAATTTGTGCGAGATCAATAGCATCCCAACATTTTCATTTTGGAGAAACACTCCATTTGTTGTTGGTTTGACTAAATAGTTGCTATAAGCACTATCTTTAATGGAGAATTGGCTGGTATGTGTGAGTAAACTCTATGATGCAGTTTTAGGTTAGTTTGGGTTACTGTTTAGATTAGGTTTTAAATGACGGAGTTCAGGTTTGATTAGGTGACAGGTTGATGATTAGATGACACACACAACCCTGTGAGTGTGTTTGTGTGTGTGTGTGTGTGTGTGTGTGTGTGTGTGTGTGTGTGTGTGTGTGTGTTTGTGTAAGAATGTCGCACATTGAAATGGGTACATGTGATTATAATAGTTTTTACCATCTGTGAAGAAAATGTCTGTAACCATTTGTCATTCCATTTTCTTTCTGCCTGCCTGCCTGCCTGCCTGCCTGCCTGCCTGCCTGCTAAAACTTCTCCACTCAATATGCTGTTGAATATCACTCTCCAGTGTTCACTTACCGTTAATTCATACAATATTAAACAAATGAAGTCATTAACAAATCTTTAAACATTTTCAGCACCTACATTCTTTCTAACATGAATCACAGTAACTAATATACTCAACTCAGTCACAAACACTTTTCTTATTCCTTCCTAAACACCTTACCATATATAACTTATCTCAAAAAATTAAGTTTAAATACCTAACTGCTAACCCTCCCTTCCCTCACCCCCCAACAACCCAGGATGACCCACGGTAGCTCCTCTGGACACCCCCTACCAACAACCTCCGCCTAACGGTGGCCGCCATATCCCTACCCCCATTCCACCCCCAGTGTTACCCACCCTCCTCCTCCGTGTCAAACAGAGAAAATAGCGGCGATAACGCTATATTTATCCAGCCAAACCGTTCGCCTCATTTGGACATACACCAGTAAATATTAATTATTACACCTGTTTAAACATTCACATATCAGTCAGTTAGCCTAAATTCTCCTCTATTCATTCATTCATGACACTGCTTCACTTGACTGCAACATCATCGAATAACGCTGCCATTTTTTCTAACTGTCAACACAAACTCACAATTTCACATGTCAATCATTGCAATTGTTTATAAAAAAGACACTAACTAACCCTGTTTGCTCCGAGGTATAAATACAGGTGCCAAATTTTATTCAGATGGCAACTCCAGCGTGGCCTAGTCGGATAGAACATGTTCCTAATCCGGATAGACCTGCGTTCGAGCCTGTCGCAACGGATGCAACTACAGGGCACAGATAGATTTCTGTGATGTCCTCTCCTGTAGGAGCATCAGTTTCGATAGATTCTCTGGATAGCCGAAGATTGATTGACTGATCCCTTGGAATGTGGGGAAGGGTTGAAATCCGGGGGGCCCACGGACGGATACCTGGATCCACTGACCTCGGGCAGGTCTTTCAATTCACCTGGATTTCAGGTGGGGAGAAGGGAGGCAATTTGGGTCGACACAAATGGCTTCCTGGACCCAGAACTCCATGGATACACGTGTTCGTGTATCCTTGGATACATGTCCGTGTATCACAGACAAGCATAGATAGTCACACGGATTGATCACACGGATACATTTCCGTGTGATCCGTGAATCCGTGTGATACGGGATTCGAACCTAGGTGGGTGGGGATAAGGATAAGGGAGGCAATTTGATGGGACACAAATGGCTTCCTGGACCTCAGAACCCCATGGATAACCCTAAACATAATACGGTTACGAAATCCCATAAGATAAGATACACGGACATACATAAGATACACGGAAATCCCTAAGATACACGGATAGGTTCGTGTCACAGGTAACAGGGGGACGGAAAGGAGGGAGGAAGAGAGGGAGGGAGGGAGGAATAGAGAGAGGGAGGGTATAATTAAATTTCAATTATCAATTTTATTAATTACAATTAAATCAATTTAAATTAATTTAACTCAATTTAATTGGAGTTATTTTTATATAATTATATAATTTATATAATTAGATATATAGTTAGATTATATAGTTATAATAGATATATATAGTTATATATATAATTGGAGTTATATAATTGGAGTAAATTTAGTTAAGATCTTTAAGATCTTTACTCTTAATTTAAATGAGTTTAAATCAAGGGAGGGAAGGAGGGAAGTTTATTTTCTGTTGTTAGTCAGGGTTTAACCAACCTAGCCAACCTAAACTAACCTAACCTAACCTAATATAACCAACCTTTTTTTAAAGTTCATAAACCTTCATAACATTAATGTAAACTATATTAAAGAAAATTATTTTAAAAAATAAACTATATTAAATAAAAGTTAAACTTGTTCCTTAACTAGTTCCTTGTTCCTCCCTTTATAAACCTTTGATACCTATAGGTTAAAAATAATACGGTCATTAACTTCAATTAGTTTTAGGTTAGCTTAGGTTATAGGTTAGGTTAGGTTTAGGTTTAGGTTAAGTTGGCAAAGTCAGTGCTTTAAACAACCGACGGCTAAAAGGACAGACTCCAAGATTAATACTCTATCCTGCTGGATCGAGCATTAATGTGCATTAAATTATAAATTAAATTAAATTATTACATTTTTAAATTATTAGCATTAAATCATGAATTGGATCAATGTGTGTACTCACACGTAGGTGAGTACACAAAAATGAATGACTTGTTCCTTCTCGTCTCACAATCAAGGGTTCGAATCCCGGTCGGACAGGGTAGCGTTTAGCGTTTTGGTAGCGTTTCCTTTCACCCAATGCATCTATTCACCTAGAAGTAAATAGTGAGTTACTTGCATCCTGGTCAGTGAGTGAGGGTTAGTCACTAGTTGGACCTCGTGGGATAGGTGTTATAAGCCTAACATTTGTATATATAAACTGCTTGTTCCACGACTCAGTGATTTTACATGTGTTGACTAAATGAAGCCTAAGAGAGAATATCTAAGACTATCTAATATTAATATTATCAAATATTTGGCCATTTTAGATTATTTTTACTTTTAAATTATTTGAATTTATGCCATGGCCATTTATGCTTAGAAGAGATTTGCTTTGGTTCTTTAATTACCGGTAGGTATGTGGCATTTGTATAGAATTTGTGCGAGATCAATAGCATCCCAACATTTTCATTTTGGAGAAACACTCCATTTGTTGTTGGTTTGACTAAATAGTTGCTATAAGCACTATCTTTAATGGAGAATTGGCTGGTATGTGTGAGTAAACTCTATGATGCAGTTTTAGGTTAGTTTGGGTTACTGGTTAGATTAGGTTTTAAGTGACGGAGTTCAGGTTTGATTAGGTGACAGGTTGATGATTAGATGACACACACAACCCTGTGAGTGTGTGTGTGTGTTTGTGTAAGAATGTCGCACATTGAAATGTGTACATGTGATTATAATAGTTTTTACCATCTGTGAAGAAAATGTCTGTAACCATTTGTCATTCCATTTTCTGCCTGCCTGCCTGCCTGCCTGCCTGCCTGACTGCCTGCCTGCCTGCCTGCCTGCCTGCCTGCCTGCCTGCCTGCCTGCCTGCCTGCCTGCCTGCCTGCCTGCCTGCCTGCCTGCCTGCCTGCCTGCTAAAACTTCTCCACTCAATATGCTGTTGAATATCAATCTCCAGTGTTCACTTAGCGTTAATTTATTCAATATTAAACAAATGAAGTCATTAACAAATCTTTAAACATTTTCAGCACCTACATTCTTTCTAACATGAATCACAGTAACTAATATACTCAACTCAGTCACAAACACTTTTCTTATTCCTTCCTAAACACCTCACCATATATAACCTATCTCAAAAAATTAAGTTTAAATACCTAACTGCCAACCCTCCCTTCCCCCACCCCCCAACAACCCAGGATGACCCACGGTAGCTCCTCTGGACACCCCCTACCAACAACCTCCGCCTAACGGTGGCCGCCATATCCCTACCCCCATTCCACCCCCAGTGTTACCCACCCTCCTCCTCCGTGTCAAACAGAGAAAATAGCGGCGATAACGCTAAATTTACCCAGCCAAACCGTTCGCCTCATTTGGACATACTCCAGTAAATATTAATTATTACACCTGTTTAAACATTCACATATCAGTCAGTTAGCCTAAATTCTCCTCTATTCATTCATTCATGACACTGCTTCACTTGACTGCAACATCATCGAATAACCCTGCCATTTTTTCTAACTGTCAACACAAACTCAACAATTTCACATTGCAATTGTTTATAAAAAGACACTTACTCACCCTGTTTGCTCCGAGGTATAAATACAGGTGCCAAATTTTATTCAGATGGCAACTCCAGCGTGGCCTAGTCGGATAGAACATGTTCCTAATCCGGATAGACCTGCGTTCGAGCCTGTCGCAACGGATGCAACTACAGGGCACAGATAGATTTCTGTGATGTCCTCTCCTGTAGGAGCATCAGTTTCGATAGATTCTCTGGATAGCCGAAGATTGATTGACTGATCCCTTGGAATGTGGGGAAGGGTTGAAATCCGGGGGCCCACGGACGGATACCTGGATCCACTGACCTCGGGCAGGTCTTTCAATTCACCTGGATTTCAGGTGGGGAGAAGGGAGGCAATTTGGGTCGACACAAATGGCTTCCTGGACCCAGAACTCCATGGATACACGTGTTCGTGTATCCTTGGATACATGTCCGTGTATCACAGACAAGCATAGATAGTCACACGGATTGATCACACGGATACATTTCCGTGTGATCCGTGAATCCGTGTGATACGGGATTCGAACCTAGGTGGGTGGGGATAAGGATAAGGGAGGCAATTTGAGGGGACACAAATGGCTTCCTGGACCCCAGAACCCCATGGATAACCCTAAACATAATACGGTTACGAAATCCCATAAGATAAGATACACGGACATACATAAGATACACGAAAATCCCTAAGATACACGGATAGGTTCGTGTCACAGGTAACAGGGGGACGGAAAGGAGGGAGGAAGAGAGGGAGGGAGGGAGGAAGAGAGAGAGGGAGGGGTATAATTAAATTTCAATTATCAATTTTATTAATTACAATTAAATCAATTTAAATTAATTTAACTCAATTTAATTGGAGTTATTTTTATATAATTATATAATTTATATAATTAGATATATAGTTAGATTATATAGTTAATATAGATATATATAGTTGGAGTTATATAATTGGAGTAAATTTAGTTAAGATCTTTAAGATCTTTACTCTTAATTTAAATCAGTTTAAATCTAGGGAGGGAAGGAGGGAAGTTTATTTTCTGTTGTTAGTTAGGGTTTAACCAACCTAGCCAACCTAAACTAACCTAACCTAACCTAATATAACCAACCTTTTTTAAAGTTCATAAACCTTCATAACATTAATGTAAACTATATTAAAGAAAATTATTTTAAAAAATAAACTATATTAAATAAAAGTTAAACTTGTTCCTTAACTAGTTCCTTGTTCCTCCCTTTATAAACCTTTGATACCTATAGGTTAAAAATAATACGGTCATTAACTTCAATTAGTTTTAGGTTAGTTTAGGTTATAGGTTAGGTTAGGTTTAGGTTAGGTTGGGAAATGAGTCAGTGCTTTAAACATCCGACGGCTAAAAGGACAGACTCCAAGATTAATACTCTATCCTGCTGGATCGAGCATTAATGTGCATTAAATTATAAATTAATTAAATTATTAAATTTATAAATTATTAAATTTTTAAATTATTAGCATTAAAGCATGAATTGGATCAATGTGTGTACTCACACGTAGGTGAGTACACAAAAATGAATGACTTGTTCCTTCTCGTCTCACAATCGGGGATTCAAGGGTTCGAATCCCGGTCGGACAGGGTAGCGTTTAGCGTTTTGGTAGCGTTTCCTTTCACCCAATGCCTCTATTCACCTAGAAGTAAATAGTGAGTTACTTGCATCCTGGTGAGTGAGTGAGGGTTAGTCACTAGTTGGACCTTGTGGGGTAGGTGTTATAAGCCTAACATATGTATATATAAACTGCTTGTTCCACGACTCAGTGATTTTACATGTGTTGACTAAATGAAGCCTAAGAGAGAATATCTAAGACTCTCTAATATTAATATTATCTAATATTTGGCTATTTTAGATTATTTTTACTTTTAAATTATTTGAATTTATGCCATGGCCATTTATGCTTAGAGGAGATTTGCTTTGGTTCTTTAATTACCGGTAGGTATGTGGCATTTGTATGGAATTTGTGCGAGATCAATAGCATCCCAACATTTTCATTTTGGAGAAACACTCCATTTGTTGTTGGTTTGACTAAATAGTTGCTATAAGCACTATCTTTAATGGAGAATTGGCTGGTATGTGTGAGTAAACTCTATGATGCAGTTTTAGGTTAGTTTGGGTTACTGGTTAGGTTAGGTTTTAAGTGACGGAGTTCAGGTTTGATTAGGTGACAGGTTGATGATTAAATGACACACACAACCCTGTGAGTGTGTGTGTGTGTGTGTGTTTGTGTAAGAATGTCGCACATTGAAATGTGTACATGTGATTATAATAGTTTTTACCATCTGTGAAGAAAATGTCTGTAACCATTTGTCATTCCATTTTCTTTCTGCCTGCCTGCCTGCCTGCCTGCCTGCTAAAACTTCTCCACTCAATATGCTGTTGAATATCAATCTCCAGTGTTCACTTACCGTTAATTCATACAATATTAAACAAATGAAGTCATTAACAAATCTTTAAACATTTTCAGCACCTACATTCTTTCTAACATGAATCACAGTAACTAATATACTCAACTCAGTCACAAACACTATTCTTATTCCTTCCTAAACACCTCACCATATATAACCTATCTCAAAAAATTAAGTTTAAATACCTAACTGCTAACCCTCCCTTCCCCCACCCCCCAACAACCCAGGATGACCCACGGTAGCTCCTCTGGACACCCCCTACCAACAACCTCCGCCTAACGGTGGCCGCCATATCCCTACCCCCATTCCACCCCCAGTGTTACCCACCCTCCTCCTCCGTGTCAAACAGTGAAAATAGCGGCGATAACGCTATATTTACCCAGCCAAACCGTTCGCCTCATTTGGACATACACCAGTAAATATTAATTATTACACCTGTTTAAACATTCACATATCAGTCAGTTAGCCTAAATTCTCCTCTATTCATTCATTCATGACACTGCTTCACTTGACTGCAACATCATCGAATAACCCTGCCATTTTTTCTGTCAACACAAACTCACAATTTCACATGTCAATCATTGCAATTGTTTATAAAAAGACACTAACTAACCCTGTTTGCTCCGAGGTATAAATACAGGTGCCAAATTTTATTCAGATGGCAACTCCAGCGTGGCCTAGTCGGATAGAACATGTTCCTAATCCGGATAGACCTGCGTTCGAGCCTGTCGCAACGGATGCAACTACAGGGCACAGATAGATTTCTGTGATGTCCTCTCCTGTAGGAGCATCAGTTTCGATAGATTCTCTGGATAGCCGAAGATTGATTGACTGATCCCTTGGAATGTGGGGAAGGGTTGAAATCCGGGGGCCCACGGACGGATACCTGGATCCACTGACCTCGGGCAGGTCTTTCAATTCACCTGGATTTCAGGTGGGGAGAAGGGAGGCAATTTGGGTCGACACAAATGGCTTCCTGGACCCAGAACTCCATGGATACACGTGTTCGTGTATCCTTGGATACATGTCCGTGTATCACAGACAAGCATAGATAGTCACACGGATTGATCACACGGATACATTTCCGTGTGATCCGTGAATCCGTGTGATACGGGATTCGAACCTAGGTGGGTGGGGATAAGGATAAGGGAGGCAATTTGAGGGGACACAAATGGCTTCCTGGACCCCAGAACCCCATGGATAACCCTAAACATAATACGGTTACGAAATCCCATAAGATAAGATACACGGACATACATAAGATACACGAAAATCCCTAAGATACACGGATAGGTTCGTGTCACAGGTAACAGGGGGACGGAAAGGAGGGAGGAAGAGAGGGAGGGAGGGAGGAAGAGAGAGAGGGAGGGGTATAATTAAATTTCAATTATCAATTTTATTAATTACAATTAAATCAATTTAAATTAATTTAACTCAATTTAATTGGAGTTATTTTTATATAATTATATAATTTATATAATTAGATATATAGTTAGATTATATAGTTAATATAGATATATATAGTTGGAGTTATATAATTGGAGTAAATTTAGTTAAGATCTTTAAGATCTTTACTCTTAATTTAAATGAGTTTAAATCTAGGGAGGGAAGGAGGGAAGTTTATTTTCTGTTGTTAGTTAGGGTTTAACCAACCTAGCCAACCTAAACTAACCTAACCTAACCTAATATAACCAACCTTTTTTAAAGTTCATAAACCTTCATAACATTAATGTAAACTATATTAAAGAAAATTATTTTAAAAAATAAACTATATTAAATAAAAGTTAAACTTGTTCCTTAACTAGTTCCTTGTTCCTCCCTTTATAAACCTTTGATACCTATAGGTTAAAAATAATACGGTCATTAACTTCAATTAGTTTTAGGTTAGTTTAGGTTATAGGTTAGGTTAGGTTTAGGTTAGGTTGGGAAATGAGTCAGTGCTTTAAACATCCGACGGCTAAAAGGACAGACTCCAAGATTAATACTCTATCCTGCTGGATCGAGCATTAATGTGCATTAAATTATAAATTAATTAAATTATTAAATTTATAAATTATTAAATTTTTAAATTATTAGCATTAAAGCATGAATTGGATCAATGTGTGTACTCACACGTAGGTGAGTACACAAAAATGAATGACTTGTTCCTTCTCGTCTCACAATCGGGGATTCAAGGGTTCGAATCCCGGTCGGACAGGGTAGCGTTTAGCGTTTTGGTAGCGTTTCCTTTCACCCAATGCCTCTATTCACCTAGAAGTAAATAGTGAGTTACTTGCATCCTGGTGAGTGAGTGAGGGTTAGTCACTAGTTGGACCTTGTGGGGTAGGTGTTATAAGCCTAACATATGTATATATAAACTGCTTGTTCCACGACTCAGTGATTTTACATGTGTTGACTAAATGAAGCCTAAGAGAGAATATCTAAGACTCTCTAATATTAATATTATCTAATATTTGGCTATTTTAGATTATTTTTACTTTTAAATTATTTGAATTTATGCCATGGCCATTTATGCTTAGAGGAGATTTGCTTTGGTTCTTTAATTACCGGTAGGTATGTGGCATTTGTATGGAATTTGTGCGAGATCAATAGCATCCCAACATTTTCATTTTGGAGAAAACACTCCATTTGTTGTTGGTTTGACTAAATAGTTGCTATAAGCACTATCTTTAATGGAGAATTGGCTGGTATGTGTGAGTAAACTCTATGATGCAGTTTTAGGTTAGTTTGGGTTACTGGTTAGGTTAGGTTTTAAGTGACGGAGTTCAGGTTTGATTAGGTGACAGGTTGATGATTAAATGACACACACAACCCTGTGAGTGTGTGTGTGTGTGTGTGTGTGTGTGTTTGTGTAAGAATGTCGCACATTGAAATGTGTACATGTGATTATAATAGTTTTTACCATCTGTGAAGAAAATGTCTGTAACCATTTGTCATTCCATTTTCTTTCTGCCTGCCTGCCTGCCTGCCTGCCTGCTAAAACTTCTCCACTCAATATGCTGTTGAATATCAATCTCCAGTGTTCACTTACCGTTAATTCATACAATATTAAACAAATGAAGTCATTAACAAATCTTTAAACATTTTCAGCACCTACATTCTTTCTAACATGAATCACAGTAACTAATATACTCAACTCAGTCACAAACACTTTTCTTATTCCTTCCTAAACACCTCACCATATATAACCTATCTCAAAAAATTAAGTTTAAATACCTAACTGCCAACCCTCCCTTCCCCCACCCCCCAACAACCCAGGATGACCCACGGTAGCTCCTCTGGACACCCCCTACCAACAACCTCCGCCTAACGGTGGCCGCCATATCCCTACCCCCATTCCACCCCCAGTGTTACCCACCCTCCTCCTCCGTGTCAAACAGAGAAAATAGCGGCGATAACGCTAAATTTACCCAGCCAAACCGTTCGCCTCATTTGGACATACACCAGTAAATATTAATTATTACACCTGTTTAAACATTCACATATCAGTCAGTTAGCCTAAATTCTCCTCTATTCATTCATTCATGACACTGCTTCACTTGACTGCAACATCATCGAATAACCCTGCCATTTTTTCTGTCAACACAAACTCACAATTTCACATGTCAATCATTGCAATTGTTTATAAAAAGACACTAACTAACCCTGTTTGCTCCGAGGTATAAATACAGGTGCCAAATTTTATTCAGATGGCAACTCCAGCGTGGCCTAGTCGGATAGAACATGTTCCTAATCCGGATAGACCTGCGTTCGAGCCTGTCGCAACGGATGCAACTACAGGGCACAGATAGATTTCTGTGATGTCCTCTCCTGTAGGAGCATCAGTTTCGATAGATTCTCTGGATAGCCGAAGATTGATTGACTGATCCCTTGGAATGTGGGGAAGGGTTGAAATCCGGGGGCCCACGGACGGATACCTGGATCCCACTGACCTCGGGCAGGTCTTTCAATTCACCTGGATTTCAGGTGGGGAGAAGGGAGGCAATTTGGGTCGACACAAATGGCTTCCTGGACCCAGAACTCCATGGATACACGTGTTCGTGTATCCTTGGATACATGTCCGTGTATCACAGACAAGCATAGATAGTCACACGGATTGATCACACGGATACATTTCCGTGTGATCCGTGAATCCGTGTGATACGGGATTCGAACCTAGGTGGGTGGGGATAAGGATAAGGGAGGCAATTTGAGGGGACACAAATGGCTTCCTGGACCCCAGAACCCCATGGATAACCCTAAACATAATACGGTTACGAAATCCCATAAGATAAGATACACGGACATACATAAGATACACGAAAATCCCTAAGATACACGGATAGGTTCGTGTCACAGGTAACAGGGGGACGGAAAGGAGGGAGGAAGAGAGGGAGGGAGGGAGGAAGAGAGAGAGGGAGGGGTATAATTAAATTTCAATTATCAATTTTATTAATTACAATTAAATCAAATTTAAATTAATTTAACTCAATTTAATTGGAGTTATTTTTATATAATTATATAATTTAATATAATTAGATATATAGTTAGATTATATAGTTAATATAGATATATATAGTTGGAGTTATATAATTGGAGTAAATTTAGTTAAGATCTTTAAGATCTTTACTCTTAATTTAAATGAGTTTAAATCTAGGGAGGGAAGGAGGGAAGTTTATTTTCTGTTGTTAGTTAGGGTTTAACCAACCTAGCCAACCTAAACTAACCTAACCTAACCTAATATAACCAACCTT
>NC_091185.1:1698827-1716493 GCF_040958095.1 Procambarus clarkii
TAAAAGGTTGGTTATATTAGGTTAGGTTAGGTTAGTTTAGGTTGGCTAGGTTGGTTAAACCCTAACTAACAACAGAAAATAAACTTCCCTCCTTCCCTCCCTAGATTTAAACTCATTTAAATTAAGAGTAAAGATCTTAAAGATCTTAACTAAATTTACTCCAATTATATAACTCCAACTATATATATCTATATTAACTATATAATCTAACTATATATCTAATTATATAAATTATATAATTATATAAAAATAACTCCAATTAAATTGAGTTAAATTAATTTAAATTGATTTAATTGTAATTAATAAAATTGATAATTGAAATTTAATTATACCCCTCCCTCTCTCTCTTCCTCCCTCCCTCCCTCTCTTCCTCCCTCCTTTCCGTCCCCCTGTTACCTGTGACACGAACCTATCCGTGTATCTTAGGGATTTTCGTGTATCTTATGTATGTCCGTGTATCTTATCTTATGGGATTTCGTAACCGTATTATGTTTAGGGTTATCCATGGGGTTCTGGGGTCCAGGAAGCCATTTGTGTCCCCTCAAATTGCCTCCCTTATCCTTATCCCCACCCACCTAGGTTCGAATCCCGTATCACACGGATTCACGGATCACACGGAAATGTATCCGTGTGATCAATCCGTGTGACTATCTATGCTTGTCTGTGATACACGGACATGTATCCAAGGATACACGAACACGTGTATCCATGGAGTTCTGGGTCCAGGAAGCCATTTGTGTCGACCCAAATTGCCTCCCTTCTCCCCACCTGAAATCCAGGTGAATTGAAAGACCTGCCCGAGGTCAGTGGATCCAGGTATCCGTCCGTGGGCCCCCGGATTTCAACCCTTCCCCACATTCCAAGGGATCAGTCAATCAATCTTCGGCTATCCAGAGAATCTATCGAAACTGATGCTCCTACAGGAGAGGACATCACAGAAATCTATCTGTGCCCTGTAGTTGCATCCGTTGCGACAGGCTCGAACGCAGGTCTATCCGGATTAGGAACATGTTCTATCCGACTAGGCCACGCTGGAGTTGCCATCTGAATAAAATTTGGCACCTGTATTTATACCTCGGAGCAAACAGGGTTAGTTAGTGTCTTTTTATAAACAATTGCAATGATTGACATGTGAAATTGTGAGTTTGTGTTGACAGAAAAAATGGCAGGGTTATTCGATGATGTTGCAGTCAAGTGAAGCAGTGTCATGAATGAATGAATAGAGGAGAATTTAGGCTAACTGACTGATATGTGAATGTTTAAACAGGTGTAATAATTAATATTTACTGGTGTATGTCCAAATGAGGCGAACGGTTTGGCTGGGTAAATTTAGCGTTATCGCCGCTATTTTCTCTGTTTGACACGGAGGAGGAGGGTGGGTAACACTGGGGGTGGAATGGGGGTAGGGATATGGCGGCCACCGTTAGGCGGAGGTTGTTGGTAGGGGGTGTCCAGAGGAGCTACCGTGGGTCATCCTGGGTTGTTGGGGGGTGGGGGAAGGGAGGGTTGGCAGTTAGGTATTTAAACTTAATTTTTTGAGATAGGTTATATATGGTGAGGTGTTTAGGAAGGAATAAGAAAAGTGTTTGTGACTGAGTTGAGTATATTAGTTACTGTGATTCATGTTAGAAAGAATGTAGGTGCTGAAAATGTTTAAAGATTTGTTAATGACTTCATTTGTTTAATATTGTATGAATTAACGGTAAGTGAACACTGGAGATTGATATTCAACAGCATATTGAGTGGAGAAGTTTTAGCAGGCAGGCAGGCAGGCAGGCAGGCAGAAAGAAAATGGAATGACAAATGGTTACAGACATTTTCTTCACAGATGGTAAAAACTATTATAATCACATGTACACATTTCAATGTGCGACATTCTTACACAAACACACACACACACACACACACACTCACAGGGTTGTGTGTGTCATTTAATCATCAACCTGTCACCTAATCAAACCTGAACTCCGTCACTTAAAACCTAACCTAACCAGTAACCCAAACTAACCTAAAACTGCATCATAGAGTTTACTCACACATACCAGCCAATTCTCCATTAAAGATAGTGCTTATAGCAACTATTTAGTCAAACCAACAACAAATGGAGTGTTTCTCCAAAATGAAAATGTTGGGATGCTATTGATCTCGCACAAATTCCATACAAATGCCACATACCTACCGGTAATTAAAGAACCAAAGCAAATCTCCTCTAAGCATAAATGGCCATGGCATAAATTCAAATAATTTAAAAGTAAAAATAATCTAAAATAGCCAAATATTAGATAATATTAATATTAGAGAGTCTTAGATATTCTCTCTTAGGCTTCATTTAGTCAACACATGTAAAATCACTGAGTCGTGGAACAAGCAGTTTATATATACATATGTTAGGCTTATAACACCTACCCCACAAGGTCCAACTAGTGACTAACCCTCACTCACTCACCAGGATGCAAGTAACTCACTATTTACTTCTAGGTGAATAGAGGCATTGGGTGAAAGGAAACGCTACCAAAACGCTAAACGCTACCCTGTCCGACCGGGATTCGAACCCTTGAATCCCCGATTGTGAGACGAGAAGGAACAAGTCATTCATTTTTGTGTACTCACCTACGTGTGAGTACACACATTGATCCAATTCATGCTTTAATGCTAATAATTTAAAAATTTAATAATTTAAAAATTTAATAATTTAATTAATTTATAATTTAATGCACATTAATGCTCGATCCAGCAGGATAGAGTATTAATCTTGGAGTCTGTCCTTTTAGCCGTCGGATGTTAAAGCACTGACTCATTTCCCAACCTAACCTAAACCTAACCTAACCTATAACCTAAACTAACCTAAAACTAATTGAAGTTAATGGACCGTATTATTTTTAACCTATAGGTATCAAAGGTTTATAAAGGGAGGAACAAGGAACTAGTTAAGGAACAAGTTTAACTTTTATTTAATATAGTTTATTTTTAAAATAATTTTCTTTAATATAGTTTACATTAATGTTATGAAGGTTTATGAACTTTAAAAAGGTTGGTTATATTAGGTTAGGTTAGGTTAGTTTAGGTTGGCTAGGTTGGTTAAACCCTAACTAACAACAGAAAATAAACTTCCCTCCTTCCCTCCCTAGATTTAAACTCATTTAAATTAAGAGTAAAGATCTTAAAGATCTTAACTAAATTTACTCCAATTATATAACTCCAACTATATATATCTATATTAACTATATAATCTAACTATATATCTAATTATATAAATTATATAATTATATAAAAATAACTCCAATTAAATTGAGTTAAATTAATTTAAATTGGATTTAATTGTAATTAATAAAATTGATAATTGAAATTTAATTATACCCCTCCCTCTCTCTCTTCCTCCCTCCCTCCCTCTCTTCCTCCCTCCTTTCCGTCCCCCTGTTACCTGTGACACGAACCTATCCGTGTATCTTAGGGATTTTCGTGTATCTTATGTATGTCCGTGTATCTTATCTTATGGGATTTCGTAACCGTATTATGTTTAGGGTTATCCATGGGGTTTCTGGGGTCCAGGAAGCCATTTGTGTCCCCTCAAATTGCCTCCCTTATCCTTATCCCCACCCACCTAGGTTCGAATCCCGTATCACACGGATTCACGGATCACACGGAAATGTATCCGTGTGATCAATCCGTGTGACTATCTATGCTTGTCTGTGATACACGGACATGTATCCAAGGATACACGAACACGTGTATCCATGGAGTTCTGGGTCCAGGAAGCCATTTGTGTCGACCCAAATTGCCTCCCTTCTCCCCACCTGAAATCCAGGTGAATTTGAAAGACCTGCCCGAGGTCAGTGGATCCAGGTATCCGTCCGTGGGCCCCCGGATTTCAACCCTTCCCCACATTCCAAGGGATCAGTCAATCAATCTTCGGCTATCCAGAGAATCTATCGAAACTGATGCTCCTACAGGAGAGGACATCACAGAAATCTATCTGTGCCCTGTAGTTGCATCCGTTGCGACAGGCTCGAACGCAGGTCTATCCGGATTAGGAACATGTTTCTATCCGACTAGGCCACGCTGGAGTTGCCATCTGAATAAAATTTGGCACCTGTATTATACCTCGGAGCAAACAGGGTTAGTTAGTGTCTTTTTATAAACAATTGCAATGATTGACATGTGAAATTGTGAGTTTGTGTTGACAGAAAAAATGGCAGGGTTATTCGATGATGTTGCAGGTCAAGTGAAGCAGTGTCATGAATGAATGAATAGAGGAGAATTTAGGCTAACTGACTGATATGTGAATGTTTAAACAGGTGTAATAATTATATTTACTGGTGTATGTCCAAATGAGGCGAACGGTTTGGCTGGGTAAATATTAGCGTTATCGCCGCTATTTTCTCTGTTTGACACGGAGGAGGAGGGTGGGTAACACTGGGGGTGGAATGGGGGTAGGGATATGGCGGCCACCGTTTAGGCGGAGGTTGTTGGTAGGGGTGTCCAGAGGAGCTACCGTGGGTCATCCTGGGTTGTTGGGGGGTGGGGGGAAGGGAGGGTTGGCAGTTAGGTATTTAAACTTAATTTTTTGAGATAGGTTATATATGGTGAGGTGTTTAGGAAGGAATAAGAAAAGTGTTTGTGACTGAGTTGAGTATATTAGTTACTGTGATTCATGTTAGAAAGAATGTAGGTGCTGAAAATGTTTAAAGATTTGTTAATGACTTCATTTGTTTAATATTGTATGAATTAACGGTAAGTGAACACTGGAGATTGATATTCAACAGCATATTGAGTGGAGAAGTTTTAGCAGGCAGGCAGGCAGGCAGCAGGCAGGCAGGCAGAAAGAAAATGGAATGACAAATGGTTACAGACATTTTCTTCACAGATGGTAAAAACTATTATAATACATGTACACATTTCAATGTGCGACATTCTTACACAAACACACACACACACACACACACACACACTCACAGGGTTGTGTGTGTCATTTAATCATCAACCTGTCACCTAATCAAACCTGAACTCCGTCACTTAAAACCTAACCTAACCAGTAACCCAAACTAACCTAAAACTGCATCATAGAGTTTACTCACACATACCAGCCAATTCTCCATTAAAGATAGTGCTTATAGCAACTATTTAGTCAAACCAACAACAAATGGAGTGTTTCTCCAAAATGAAAATGTTGGGATGCTATTGATCTCGCACAAATTCCCATACAAATGCCACATACCTACCGGTAATTAAAGAACCAAAGCAAATCTCCTCTAAGCATAAATGGCCATGGCATAAATTCAAATAATTTAAAAGTAAAAATAATCTAAAATAGCCAAATATTAGATAATATTAATATTAGAGAGTCTTAGATATTCTCTCTTAGGCTTCATTTAGTCAACACATGTAAAATCACTGAGTCGTGGAACAAGCAGTTTATATAATACATATGTTAGGCTTATAACACCTACCCCACAAGGTCCAACTAGTGACTAACCCTCACTCACTCACCAGGATTGCAAGTAACCACTAATTTACTTCTAGGTGAATAGAGGCATTGGTGTGAAAGGAAACGCTACCAAAACGCTAAACGCTACCCTGTTCCGACCGGGAATTCGAACCCTTGAATCCCCGATTGTGAGACGAGAAGGAACAAGTCATTCATTTTTGTGTACTCACCTACGTGTGAGTACACACATTGATTCCAATTCATGCTTTAATGCTAATAATTTAAAAATTTAATAATTTAAAAATTTAATAATTTAATTAATTTATAATTTAATGCACATTAATGCTCGATCCAGCAGGATAGAGTATTAATCTTGGAGTCTGTCCTTTTAGCCGTCGGATGTTTAAAGCACTGACTCATTTCCCAACCTAACCTAAACCTAACCTAACCTATAACCTAAAACTAACCTAAAACTAATTGAAGTTAATGACCGTATTATTTTTTAACCTATAGGTATTCAAAGGTTTATAAAGGGAGGAACAAGGAACTAGTTAAGGAACAAGTTTAACTTTTATTTAATATAGTTTATTTTTTAAAATAATTTTCTTTAATATAGTTTACATTAATGTTATGAAGGTTTATGAACTTTAAAAAAGGTTGGTTATATTAGGTTTAGGTTAGGTTAGTTTAGGTTGGCTAGGTTGGTTAAACCCTAACTAACAACAGAAAATAAACTTCCCTCCTTCCCTCCCTAGATTTAAACTCATTTAAATTAAGAGTAAAGATCTTAAAGATCTTAACTAAATTTACTCCAATTATATAACTCCAACTATATATATCTATATTAACTATATAATCTAACTATATATCTAATTATATAATTATATAATTATATAAAAATAACTCCAATTAAATTGAGTTAAATTAATTTAAATTGATTTAATTGTAATTAATAAAATTGATAATTGAAATTTAATTATACCCCTCCCTCTCTCTCTTCCTCCCTCCCTCCCTCTCTTCCTCCCTCCTTTCCGTCCCCCTGTTACCTGTGACACGAACCTATCCGTGTATCTTAGGGATTTTCGTGTATCTTATGTATGTCCGTGTATCTTATCTTATGGGATTTCGTAACCGTATTATGTTTAGGGTTATCCATGGGGTTCTGGGGTCCAGGAAGCCATTTGTGTCCCCTCAAATTGCCTCCCTTATCCTTATCCCCACCCACCTAGGTTCGAATCCCGTATCACACGGATTCACGGATCACACGGAAATGTATCCGTGTGATCAATCCGTGTGACTATCTATGCTTGTCTGTGATACACGGACATGTATCCAAGGATACACGAACACGTGTATCCATGGAGTTCTGGGTCCAGGAAGCCATTTGTGTCGACCCAAATTGCCTCCCTTCTCCCCACCTGAAATCCAGGTGAATTGAAAGACCTGCCCGAGGTCAGTGGATCCAGGTATCCGTCCGTGGGCCCCCGGATTTCAACCCTTCCCCACATTCCAAGGGATCAGTCAATCAATCTTCGGCTATCCAGAGAATCTATCGAAACTGATGCTCCTACAGGAGAGGACATCACAGAAATCTATCTGTGCCCTGTAGTTGCATCCGTTGCGACAGGCTCGAACGCAGGTCTATCCGGATTAGGAACATGTTCTATCCGACTAGGCCACGCTGGAGTTGCCATCTGAATAACAATTGGCACCTGTATTTATACCTCGGAGCAAACAGGGTTAGTTAGTGTCTTTTTATAAACATTGCAATGATTGACATGTGAAATTGTGAGTTTGTGTTGACAGAAAAAATGGCAGGGTTATTCGATGATGTTGCAGTCAAGTGAAGCAGTGTCATGAATGAATGAATAGAGGAGAATTTAGGCTAACTGACTGATATGTGAATGTTTAAACAGGTGTAATAATTAATATTTACTGGTGTATGTCCAAATGAGGCGAACGGTTTGGCTGGGTAAAATATTAGCGTTATCGCCGCTATTTTCATCTGTTTGACACGGAGGAGGAGGGTGGGTAACACTGGGGGTGGAATGGGGGTAGGGATATGGCGGCCACCGTTAGGCGGAGGTTGTTGGTAGGGGGTGTCCAGAGGAGCTACCGTGGGTCATCCTGGGTTGTTGGGGGGTGGGGGAAGGGAGGGTTAGGCAGTTAGGTATTTAAACTTAATTTTTTGAGATAGGTTATATATGGTGAGGTGTTTAGGAAGGAATAGAAAAGTGTTTGTGACTGAGTTGAGTATATTAGTTACTGTGATTCATGTTAGAAAGAATGTAGGTGCTGAAAATGTTTAAAGATTTGTTAATGACTTCATTTGTTTAATATTGTATGAATTAACGGTAAGTGAACACTGGAGATTGATATTCAACAGCATATTGAGTGGAGAAGTTTTAGCAGGCAGGCAGGCAGGCAGGCAGGCAGAAAGAAAATGGAATGACAAATGGTTACAGACATTTTCTTCACAGATGGTAAAAACTATTATAATCACATGTACACATTTCAATGTGCGACATTCTTACACAAACACACACACACACACACACACACACACACTCACAGGGTTGTGTGTGTCATTTAATCATCAACCTGTCACCTAATCAAACCTGAACTCCGTCACTTAAAACCTAACCTAACCAGTAACCCAAACTAACCTAAAACTGCATCATAGAGTTTACTCACACATACCAGCCAATTCTCCATTAAAGATAGTGCTTATAGCAACTATTTAGTCAAACCAACAACAAATGGAGTGTTTTTCTCCAAAAATGAAAATGTTGGGATGCTATTGATCTCGCACAAATTCCATACAAATGCCACATACCTACCGGTAATTAAAGAACCAAAGCAAATCTCCTCTAAGCATAAATGGCCATGGCATAAATTCAAATAATTTAAAAGTAAAAATAATCTAAAATAGCCAAATATTAGATAATATTAATATTAGAGAGTCTTAGATATTCTCTCTTAGGCTTCATTTAGTCAACACATGTAAAATCACTGAGTCGTGGAACAAGCAGTTTATATATACATATGTTAGGCTTATAACACCTACCCCACAAGGTCCAACTAGTGACTAACCCTCACTCACTCACCAGGATGCAAGTAACTCACTATTTACTTCTAGGTGAATAGAGGCATTGGGTGAAAGGAAACGCTACCAAAACGCTAAACGCTACCCTGTCCGACCGGGATTCGAACCCTTGAATCCCCGATTGTGAGACGAGAAGGAACAAGTCATTCATTTTGTGTACTCACCTACGTGTGAGTACACACATTGATCCAATTCATGCTTTAATGCTAATAATTTAAAAATTTAATAATTTAAAAATTTAATAATTTAATTAATTTATAATTTAATGCACATTAATGCTCGAGTCCAGCAGGATAGAGTATTAATCTTGGAGTCTGTCCTTTTAGCCGTCGGATGTTTAAAGCACTGACTCATTTCCCAACCTAACCTAAACCTAACCTAACCTATAACCTAAACTAACCTAAAACTAATTGAAGTTAATGACCGTATTATTTTTAACCTATAGGTATCAAAGGTTTATAAAGGGAGGAACAAGGAACTAGTTAAGGAACAAGTTTAACTTTTATTTAATATAGTTTATTTTTTAAAATAATTTTCTTTAATATAGTTTACATTAATGTTATGAAGGTTTATGAACTTTAAAAAAGGTTGGTTATATTAGGTTAGGTTAGGTTAGTTTAGGTTGGCTAGGTTGGTTAAACCCTAACTAACAACAGAAAATAAACTTCCCTCCTTCCCTCCCTAGATTTAAACTCATTTAAATTAAGAGTAAAGATCTTAAAGATCTTAACTAAATTTACTCCAATTATATAACTCCAACTATATATATCTATATTAACTATATAATCTAACTATATATCTAATTATATAAATTATATAATTATATAAAAATAACTCCAATTAAATTGAGTTAAATTAATTTAAATTGATTTAATTGTAATTAATAAAATTGATAATTGAAATTTAATTATACCCCTCCCTCTCTCTCTTCCTCCCTCCCTCCCTCTCTTCCTCCCTCCTTTCCGTCCCCCCTGTTACCTGTGACACGAACCTATCCGTGTATCTTAGGGATTTTCGTGTATCTTATGTATGTCCGTGTATCTTATCTTATGGGATTTCGTAACCGTATTATGTTTAGGGTTATCCATGGGGGTTCTGGGGTCCAGGAAGCCATTTGTGTCCCCTCAAATTGGCCTCCTTATCCTTATCCCCACCCACCTAGGTTCGAATCCCGTATCACACGGATTCACGGATCACACGGAAATGTATCCGTGTGATCAATCCGTGTGACTATCTATGCTTGTCTGTGATACACGGACATGTATCCAAGGATACACGAACACGTGTATCCATGGAGTTCTGGGTCCAGGAAGCCATTTGTGTCGACCCAAATTGCCTCCCTTCTCCCCACCTGAAATCCAGGTGAATTGAAAGACCTGCCCGAGGTCAGTGGATCCAGGTATCCGTCCGTGGGCCCCCGGATTTCAACCCTTCCCCACATTCCAAGGGATCAGTCAATCAATCTTCGGCTATCCAGAGAATCTATCGAAACTGATGCTCCTACAGGAGAGGACATCACAGAAATCTATCTGTGCCCTGTAGTTGCATCCGTTGCGACAGGCTCGAAACGCAGGTCTATCCGGATTAGGAACATGTTCTATCCGACTAGGCCACGCTGGAGTTGCCATCTGAATAAAATTTGGCACCTGTATTTATACCTCGGAGCAAACAGGGTTAGTTAGTGTCTTTTTATAAACAATTGCAATGATTGACATGTGAAATTGTGAGTTTGTGTTGACAGAAAAAATGGCAGGGTTATTCGATGATGTTGCAGTCAAGTGAAGCAGTGTCATGAATGAATGAATAGAGGAGAATTTAGGCTAACTGACTGATATGTGAATGTTTTAAACAGGTGTAATAATTAATATTTACTGGTGTATGTCCAAATGAGGCGAACGGTTTGGCTGGGTAAATTTAGCGTTATCGCCGCTATTTTCTCTGTTGACACGGAGGAGGAGGGTGGGTAACACTGGGGTGGAATGGGGGTAGGGATATGGCGGCCACCGTTAGGCGGAGGTTGTTGGTAGGGGGTGTCCAGAGGAGCTACCGTGGGTCATCCTGGGTTGTTGGGGGGTGGGGGAAGGGAGGGTTGGCAGTTAGGTATTTAAACTTAATTTTTTGGAGATAGGTTATATATGGTGAGGTGTTTAGGAAGGAATAAGAAAAGTGTTTGTGACTGAGTTGAGTATATTAGTTACTGTGATTCATGTTAGAAAGAATGTAGGTGCTGAAAATGTTTAAAGATTTGTTAATGACTTCATTTGTTTAATATTGTATGAATTAACGGTAAGTGAACACTGGAGATTGATATTCAACAGCATATTGAGTGGAGAAGTTTTAGCAGGCAGGCAGGCAGGCAGGCAGGCAGAAAGAAAATGGAATGACAAATGGTTACAGACATTTTCTTCACAGATGGTAAAAAAACTATTATAATCACATGTACACATTTCAATGTGCGACATTCTTACACAAAACACACACACACACACACACACACACTCACAGGGTTGTGTGTGTCATTTAATCATCAACCTGTCACCTAATCAAACCTGAACTCCGTCACTTAAAACCTAACCTAACCAGTAACCCAAACTAACCTAAAACTGCATCATAGAGTTTACTCACACATACCAGCCAATTCTCCATTAAAGATAGTGCTTATAGCAACTATTTAGTCAAACCAACAACAAATGGAGTGTTTCTCCAAAATGAAAATGTTGGATGCTATTGATCTCGCACAAATTCCATACAAATGCCACATACCTACCGGTAATTAAAGAACCAAAGCAAATCTCCTCTAAGCATAAATGGCCATGGCATAATTCAAATAATTTAAAAGTAAAAATAATCTAAAATAGCCAAATATTAGATAATATTAATATTAGAGAGTCTTAGATATTCTCTCTTAGGCTTCATTTAGTCAACACATGTAAAATCACTGAGTCGTGGAACAAGCAGTTTATATATACATATGTTAGGCTTATAACACCTACCCCACAAGGTCCAACTAGTGACTAACCCTCACTCACTCACCAGGATGCAAGTAACTCACTATTTACTTCTAGGTGAATAGAGGCATTGGGTGAAAGGAAACGCTACCAAAACGCTAAACGCTACCCTGTCCGACCGGGATTCGAACCCTTGAATCCCCGATTGTGAGACGAGAAGGAACAAGTCATTCATTTTTGTGTACTCACCTACGTGTGAGTACACACATTGATCCAATTCATGCTTTAATGCTAATAATTTAAAAATTTAATAATTTAAAAATTTAATAATTTAATTAATTTATAATTTAATGCACATTAATGCTCGATCCAGCAGGATAGAGTATTAATCTTGGAGTCTGTCCTTTTAGCCGTCGGATGTTTAAAGCACTGACTCATTTCCCAACCTAACCTAAACCTAACCTAACCTATAACCTAAACTAACCTAAAACTAATTGAAGTTAATGACCGTATTATTTTTAACCTATAGGTATCAAAGGTTTATAAAGGGAGGAACAAGGGAACTAGTTAAGGAACAAGTTTAACTTTTATTTAATATAGGTTTATTTTTAAAATAATTTTCTTTAATATAGTTTACATTAATGTTATGAAGGTTTATGAACTTTAAAAAGGTTGGTTATATTAGGTTAGGTTAGGTTAGTTTAGGTTGGCTAGGTTGGTTAAACCCTAACTAACAACAGAAAATAAACTTCCCTCCTTCCCTCCCTAGATTTAAACTCATTTAAATTAAGAGTAAAGATCTTAAAGATCTTAACTAAATTTACTCCAATTATATGAACTCCAACTATATATATCTATATTAACTATATAATCTAACTATATATCTAATTATATAAATTATATAATTATATAAAAATAACTCCAATTAAATTGAGTTAAATTAATTTAAATTGATTTAATTGTAATTAATAAATTGATAATTGAAATTTAATTATACCCCTCCCTCTCTCTCTTCCTCCCTCCCTCCCTCTCTTCCTCCTCCTTTCCGTCCCCCCTGTTACCTGTGACACGAACCTATCCGTGTATCTTAGGGATTTTCGTGTATCTTATGTATGTCCGTGTATCTTATCTTATGGGATTTCGTAACCGTATTATGTTTAGGGTTTATCCATGGGGTTCTGGGGTCCAGGAAGCCATTTGTGTCCCCTCAAATTGCCTCCCTTATCCTTATCCCCACCCAACCTAGGTTCGAATCCCGTATCACACGGATTCACGGATCACACGGAAATGTATCCGTGTGATCAATCCGTGTGACTATCTATGCTTGTCTGTGATACACGGACATGTATCCAAGGATACACGAACACGTGTATCCATGGAGTTCTGGGTCCAGGAAGCCATTTGTGTCGACCCAAATTGCCTCCCTTCTCCCCACCTGAAATCCAGGTGAATTGAAAGACCTGCCCGAGGTCAGTGGATCCAGGTATCCGTCCGTGGGCCCCCGGATTTCAACCCTTCCCCACATTCCAAGGGATCAGTCAATCAATCTTCGGCTATCCAGAGAATCTATCGAAACTGATGCTCCTACAGGAGAGGACATCACAGAAATCTATCTGTGCCCTGTAGTTGCATCCGTTGCGACAGGCTCGAACGCAGGTCTATCCGGATTAGGAACATGTTCTATCCGACTAGGCCACGCTGGAGTTGCCATCTGAATAAAATTTGGCACCTGTATTTATACCTCGGAGCAAACAGTTAGTGTCTTTTATATAAACAATTGCAATGATTGACATGTGAAATTGTGAGTTTGTGTTGACAGAAAAAATGGCAGGGTTATTCGATGATGTTGCAGTCAAGTGAAGCAGTGTCATGAATGAATGAATAGAGGAGAATTTAGGCTAACTGACTGATATGTGAATGTTTAAACAGGTGTAATAATTAATATTTACTGGTGTATGTCCAAATGAGGCGAACGGTTTGGCTGGGTAAATTTAGCGTTATCGCCGCTATTTTCTCTGTTTGACACGGAGGAGGAGGGTGGGTAACACTGGGGGTGGAATGGGGGTAGGGATATGGCGGCCACCGTTAGGCGGAGGTTGTTGGTAGGGGGTGTCCAGAGGAGCTACCGTGGGTCATCCTGGGTTGTTGGGGGGTGGGGGAAGGGAGGGTTGGCAGTTAGGTATTTAAACTTAATTTTTTGAGATAGGTTATATATGGTGAGGTGTTTAGGAAGGAATAAGAAAAGTGTTTGTGACTGAGTTGAGTATATTAGTTACTGTGATTCATGTTAGAAAGAATGTAGGTGCTGAAAATGTTTAAAGATTTGTTAATGACTTCATTGTTTAATATTGTATGAATTAACGGTAAGTGAACACTGGAGATTGATATTCAACAGCATATTGAGTGGAGAAGTTTTAGCAGGCAGGCAGGCAGGCAGGCAGGCAGAAAGAAAATGGAATGACAAATGGTTACAGACATTTTCTTCACAGATGGTAAAAACTATTATAATCACATGTACACATTTCAATGTGCGACATTCTTACACAAACACACACACACACACACACACACACACTCACAGGGTTGTGTGTGTCATTTAATCATCAACCTGTCACCTAATCAAACCTGAACTCCGTCACTTAAAACCTAACCTAACCAGTAACCCAAACTAACCTAAAACTGCATCATAGAGTTTACTCACACATACCAGCCAATTCTCCATTAAAGATAGTGCTTATAGCAACTATTTAGTCAAACCAACAACAAATGGAGTGTTTCTCCAAAATGAAAATGTTGGGATGCTATTGATCTCGCACAAATTCCATACAAATGCCACATACCTACCGGTAATTAAAGAACCAAAGCAAATCTCCTCTAAGCATAAATGGCCATGGCATAAATTCAAATAATTTAAAAGTAAAAATAATCTAAAATAGCCAAATATTAGATAATATTAATATTAGAGAGTCTTAGATATTCTCTCTTAGGCTTCATTTAGTCAACACATGTAAAATCACTGAGTCGTGGAACAAGCAGTTTATATATACATATGTTAGGCTTATAACACCTACCCCACAAGGTCCAACTAGTGACTAACCCTCACTCACTCACCAGGATGCAAGTAACTCACTATTTACTTCTAGGTGAATAGAGGCATTGGGTGAAAGGAAACGCTACCAAAACGCTAAACGCTACCCTGTCCGACCGGGATTCGAACCCTTGAATCCCCGATTGTGAGACGAGAAGGAACAAGTCATTCATTTTTGTGTACTCACCTACGTGTGAGTACACACATTGATCCAATTCATGCTTTAATGCTAATAATTTAAAAATTTAATAATTTAAAAATTTAATAATTTAATTAATTTATAATTTAATGCACATTAATGCTCGATCCAGCAGGATAGAGTATTAATCTTGGAGTCTGTCCTTTTAGCCGTCGGATGTTTAAAGCACTGACTCATTTCCCAACCTAACCTAAACCTAACCTAACCTATAACCTAAACTAACCTAAAACTAATTGAAGTTAATGACCGTATTATTTTTAACCTATAGGTATCAAAGGTTTATAAAGGGAGGAACAAGGAACTAGTTAAGGAACAAGTTTAACTTTTATTTAATATAGTTTATTTTTTAAAATAATTTTCTTTAATATAGTTTACATTAATGTTATGAAGGTTTATGAACTTTAAAAAAGGTTGGTTATATTAGGTTAGGTTAGGTTAGTTTAGGTTGGCTAGGTTGGTTAAACCCTAACTAACAACAGAAAATAAACTTCCCTCCTTCCCTCCCTAGATTTAAACTCATTTAAATTAAGAGTAAAGATCTTAAAGATCTTAACTAAATTTACTCCAATTATATAACTCCAACTATATATATCTATATTAACTATATAATCTAACTATATATCTAATTATATAAATTATATAATTATATAAAAATAACTCCAATTAAATTGAGTTAAATTAATTTAAATTGATTTAATTGTAATTAATAAAATTGATAATTGAAATTTAATTATACCCCTCCCTCTCTCTCTTCCTCCCTCCCTCCCTCTCTTCCTCCCTCCTTTCCGTCCCCCTGTTACCTGTGACACGAACCTATCCGTGTATCTTAGGGATTTTCGTGTATCTTATGTATGTCCGTGTATCTTATCTTATGGGATTTCGTAACCGTATTATGTTTAGGGTTATCCATGGGGTTCTGGGGTCCAGGAAGCCATTTGTGTCCCCTCAAATTGCCTCCCTTATCCTTATCCCCACCCACCTAGGTTCGAATCCCGTATCACACGGATTCACGGATCACACGGAAATGTATCCGTGTGATCAATCCGTGTGACTATCTATGCTTGTCTGTGATACACGGACATGTATCCAAGGATACACGAACACGTGTATCCATGGAGTTCTGGGTCCAGGAAGCCATTTGTGTCGACCCAAATTGCCTCCCTTCTCCCCACCTGAAATCCAGGTGAATTGAAAGAC
Organism: Procambarus clarkii; assembly: GCF_040958095.1. Lineage (NCBI taxonomy): Eukaryota > Metazoa > Arthropoda > Malacostraca > Decapoda > Cambaridae > Procambarus > Procambarus clarkii. The sequence goes on from NC_091185.1 coordinate 1,714,791, forward strand.
CTGCCCGAGGTCAGTGGATCCAGGTATCCGTCCGTGGGCCCCCGGATTTCAACCCTTCCCCACATTCCAAGGGATCAGTCAATCAATCTTCGGCTATCCAGAGAATCTATCGAAACTGATGCTCCTACAGGAGAGGACATCACAGAAATCTATCTGTGCCCTGTAGTTGCATCCGTTGCGACAGGCTCGAACGCAGGTCTATCCGGATTAGGAACATGTTCTATCCGACTAGGCCACGCTGGAGTTGCCATCTGAATAAAATTTGGCACCTGTATTTATACCTCGGAGCAAACAGGGTTAGTTAGTGTCTTTTTATAAACAATTGCAATGATTGACATGTGAAATTGTGAGTTTGTGTTGACAGAAAAAATGGCAGGGTTATTCGATGATGTTGCAGTCAAGTGAAGCAGTGTCATGAATGAATGAATAGAGGAGAATTTAGGCTAACTGACTGATATGTGAATGTTTAAACAGGTGTAATAATTAATATTTACTGGTGTATGTCCAAATGAGGCGAACGGTTTGGCTGGGTAAATTTAGCGTTATCGCCGCTATTTTCTCTGTTTGACACGGAGGAGGAGGGTGGGTAACACTGGGGGTGGAATGGGGGTAGGGATATGGCGGCCACCGTTAGGCGGAGGTTGTTGGTAGGGGGTGTCCAGAGGAGCTACCGTGGGTCATCCTGGGTTGTTGGGGGGTGGGGGAAGGGAGGGTTGGCAGTTAGGTATTTAAACTTAATTTTTTGAGATAGGTTATATATGGTGAGGTGTTTAGGAAGGAATAAGAAAAGTGTTTGTGACTGAGTTGAGTATATTAGTTACTGTGATTCATGTTAGAAAGAATGTAGGTGCTGAAAATGTTTAAAGATTTGTTAATGACTTCATTTGTTTAATATTGTATGAATTAACGGTAAGTGAACACTGGAGATTGATATTCAACAGCATATTGAGTGGAGAAGTTTTAGCAGGCAGGCAGGCAGGCAGGCAGGCAGGCAGAAAGAAAATGGAATGACAAATGGTTACAGACATTTTCTTCACAGATGGTAAAAACTATTATAATCACATGTACACATTTCAATGTGCGACATTCTTACACAAACACACACACACACACACACACACACACTCACAGGGTTGTGTGTGTCATTTAATCATCAACCTGTCACCTAATCAAACCTGAACTCCGTCACTTAAAACCTAACCTAACCAGTAACCCAAACTAACCTAAAACTGCATCATAGAGTTTACTCACACATACCAGCCAATTCTCCATTAAAGATAGTGCTTATAGCAACTATTTAGTCAAACCAACAACAAATGGAGTGTTTCTCCAAAATGAAAATGTTGGGATGCTATTGATCTCGCACAAATTCCATACAAATGCCACATACCTACCGGTAATTAAAGAACCAAAGCAAATCTCCTCTAAGCATAAATGGCCATGGCATAAATTCAAATAATTTAAAAGTAAAAATAATCTAAAATAGCCAAATATTAGATAATATTAATATTAGAGAGTCTTAGATATTCTCTCTTAGGCTTCATTTAGTCAACACATGTAAAATCACTGAGTCGTGGAACAAGCAGTTTATATATACATATGTTAGGCTTATAACACCTACCCCACAAGGTCCAACTAGTGACTAACCCTCACTCACTCACCAGGATGCAAGTAACTCACTATTTACTTCTAGGTGAATAGAG
>NC_091185.1:1716993-1791993 GCF_040958095.1 Procambarus clarkii
CCTGGGTGAACTATGTCAGGTGTGTATATGTGGCCCCCTGGGTGAACTATGTCAGGTGTGTATATGTGGCCCCCTGGGTGAACTATGTCAGGTGTGTATATGTGCCCCTGGGTGAACTATGTCAGGTGTGTATATGTGGCCCCCCTGGGTGAACTATGTCAGGTGTGTATATGTGGCCCCCTGGGTGAACTATGTCAGGTGTGTACATGTGTCCCATGTCGTAACCCTTTGTTAATACTCAGTGTACACTTCTCTTTTGCTAAATTATTTCCAGGTTACGTATATATATATATATATATATATATATATATATATATATATATATATATATATATATATATATATATATATATATATATATATATATATTATTAAATATGACCGAAAAAGTAAGATTAATAATTCTAACACGAATTTTCTCAATATTTCTTGTGTTTCTTTTCACTGTCGATGGTATTTGAAAAATCAATTCTCCAAAATTCATTTTTATTTCTAGTCTGACGCGACACTTGAACGCGTTTCGTAATAACTTATTACATTTTCAAAGACTTTAGTTTACACACACACAACTATAACCTGCAAACACTAAACAGAGTTCTACTATGCTATAATTTAAACGGCTTTTCATTTTATATACCTGCATTTAGGTGAGGTGATATGCTACAACAGTTTTGGATGAGGTGAAAACAAACTTTCAACACAAGATAGAACACGAAATATTGGGTAAATTTACAGGGAAGAATGGAAGTAAATGCAAAGGGCCTATTGGCCCATATTTCTTGATGCTTCTATATTGGTGCGGAGTCTTGAAGTGGGTAGAATATAGTTGTGCATTAATTGGCTGTTGATTGCTGGTGTTGACTTCTTAATGTGTAGTGCCTCGCAGATATCAAGCCGCCTGCTATCGCTGTATCTATCGATGATTTCCGTGTTTTTTGTTAAGACTTCTCTGGTGATGGTCTGGTTGTGGGAAGAGATTATATGTTCCTTATTGGAACCCTGTTGCTTATGCATGGGTAATCGCCTGGAAAGAGATGTTGTTGTCTTCCCTCAGCCCGTCCTCCAAAAATGGGGTGGTAAATGTAAGAAGACAAATAAGTGCAATTATGTACTATTCATAGCAGTTAGGAATTGTACTTATTTTCACTTAGTATTAAATCGTACTGTTAGATATATTGTGAATATTTGAGTTTACCTGAAAAACTGAAAAGAAAACCACAACCTCACCTAACCGTCTTAGTTTTTGAAGATAATAATTGTATTGCTTCTTAATTACAGTTAGTACTTAACTTATAGCTATATTGATATTACAGTTTTATAAAACTAATAAAACAAAACTAAAATATATCAATAAATTGTAAAGTAACTCAGGATATTTTAAAATTTTGTATAAAGTCTATATTGTTTAATTAACCTGAAAAAGAAATTCCTGATATTTAAAACTTGTGTATCGTAAGTCGAAATTGAAAACGTCATCCTAAAATTCTGAGTGACTTAACAGAAAACGAGAATTATTAAAGCGGGGGAGGGAGTTGGGTCAATGTAACAGCCCCATAAGTGCAATTATGCACTGCTTATTACAGTAAGAAAGTGTACTTATTACACTTAGTATTAAATCGTACTGTCAATTCGGAGGATGGGTTGCTTCCCTATATACTGAGTTCTTTGAGGCTTACAGTCCCCAAGTGGGCATTTGAAGGCATAGACGACGTTGGTCTCTTTTAAAGCGTTCTGCTTTGTGTCTGGAGAGTTTCTCATGAGTAGGTTGGCCGTTTTTTTGGTTTTATAGTAAGTTTTATAGACAATAATATATATATATATATATATATATATATATATATATATATATATATATATATATATATATATATAATATTATATGAAAGGCTGCATGAACACGCAAACCATAGATCACTAAAAACTCTATATGACCCGACCAGGATTCGAACCCATGACGCCCAGGATCACCCATAAACGTACACAGTACCGTGACCAACATACGTTACTGTGGTGACCAGAAAGTACTTTTGTAACTGTGTGGGCCATCGTACATATAATGACCTAATAGATAATTAGGTAGTAGAATTTGGTACTATTCACTTTAATAGTCTGAAAAAATTAGGCTAAAAGCTTAACTTAAAATTTCTTAGGCCTATTAGAGGACATATATGAACTATGTTTATTTAGGTATTATTAGGATTATAAATACAAAATCTTTTCCGATTGTGTATTTGTTTCTAAATACAAAACACAAAATATTGTTACACGAAGTTAACTGTATTACGAGACCCAGGATGATGAGAGGAGCTTCCTTACCTTGAGGTGCTTCCGGGGCTTAGCGTCCCCGCGGCCCGGTCGTCGACCAGGCCTCCTGTATATATGTGGCTAGGTCAGGATGACTACATAGCACATGGACGGGATGCCAGGACAGGATAGGACCTGGGGACAGGGGGCTAGAGTGAAGGAACCATGTCTAACCACTTGGATCTTGAAGTATCGAACACCGACCTGCAAGAAGCGAGGCCGTTGGTATACCGACCAGTGTAGGCGACTGAGGCCTTACTGTAGCAGTATTATATAAAGTGTTGGTAATATATAGATGTCTCTGTCACTTACTGAAAGCACTTTCAGACCTTCGTTTGTCGTGTATTGCTAGAAAGGTGACACACTTTACTCCTGTCATGTGTTAAGTGTTAAGTGCCGGCGTTAAGTGAGCACGATACATGTATCCTTTTGATCCCCGAGTTTAGTATTTATGCATACTCACTTCACAGGTGTATATCTCCCGCGCCCACCAGCAATCTTTTTCTCGAGCGCAAGGCTTTCCTGCCTGAGACAAGTGACGGCCGACATGCGGGCGGCTTTCATCTGTCGTTCCAGGCTCTCTGTGTGATGCATAACTCTGTAGGTGGATAGTGCACAGCTGCTGACTCTCCTTATCCATGTTAGTACACAGTTGCTGACTCTCCTCATCTATGTTAGTACACAGCTGCTGACTCTCCTCATCCATGTTAGTACACAGCTGCTGACTCTCCTCATCCATGTTAGTACACAGCTGCTGACTCTCCTCATCCATGTTAGTACACAGCTGCTGACTCTCCTCATCCATGTTAGTACACAGCTGCTGACTCTCCTCATCCATGTTAGTACACAGCTGCTGACTCTCCTCATCCATGTTAATACACAGCTGCTGACTCTCCTCATCCATGTTAGTACACAGCTGCTGACTCTCCTCATCCATGTTAGTACACAGCTGCTGACTCTCCTCATCCATGTTAGTACACAGCTGCTGACTCTCCTCATCCATGTTAGTACACAGCTGCTGACTCTCCTCATCCATGTTAGTACACAGCTGCTGACTCTCCTCATCCATGTCAACACAGCTGCTGACTCTCCTCATCCATGTTAGTACACAGCTGCTGACTCTCCTCATCCATGTCAACACAGCTGCTGACTCTCCTCATCCATGTCAACACAGCTGCTGACTCTCCTCATCCATGTCAACACAGCTGCTGACTCTCCTCATCCATGTCAACACAGCTGCTGACTCTCCTCATCCATGTCAACACAGCTGCTGACTCTCCTCATCCATGTCAACACAACTGCTGACTCTCCTCATTCATGTCAACACAGCTGCTGACTCTCCTCATCCATGTCAACACAGCTGCTGACTCTCCTCATCCATGTCAACACAGAATAATATTTCATTGCTGATCTTGGCTGATGCCTCTCATAGTCTACATTTAAAATGTATATTAACTTGTATCCTGCTGAAACCCATCACTTGTGCATTAGAAATACTTCACTCAAATGATTATTTAGAGCAGTTTGCTGTGTATGATGTATGTGTATACATCACCTATGTATGACTCGTGTATAAGTGATTGCTATGCACGACAAGACCATAAGAATAAAGGAATCTTCAGGAGGGCAGTTCAAGCCACACTAACTTATGTACTTAGTGAACCTTTCACTAAGTTACAAGAATGTGACGACTGATGGACTGCTTGGGATGACGATGACTTTTGGCCTGAAAGCTGGAAGATCTCCAACTGGACTTACAGGTTCTTACAGTGTGACTTACAGGTTCTTACAGTGTGACTTACAGGTTCATTACACAGCTTACTTGGCTCAAGATCACTTCCCACCACCACCTCCTGCTTTATTTCTTCTCTTAGTAAGTTCTTGCCAAGTTTCAGGGTGTTCGACCAACTGGTCGTCTTAGTTCCGCGGTGTTCGACCAACTGGTCGCCTTAGTTCCACGGTGTTCGACCAACTGGTCGTCTTAGTTCCGCGGTGTTCGACCAACTGGTCGTCTTAGTTCCACGGTGTTCGACCAACTGGTCGTCTTAGTTCCGCGGTGTTCGACCAACTGGTCGCCTTAGTTCCACGGTGTTCGACCAACTGGTCGTCTTAGTTCCGCGGTGTTCGACCAACTGGTCGCCTTAGTTCCACGGTGTTCGACCAACTGGTCGTCTTAGTTCCACGGTGTTCGACCAACTGGTCGTCTTTCACTTGTTTGTTTTGTACAAGACTTTATTTAATTCAGTGATAATAATTATCACTTAAGTGATAATTCATCTGCTATTAACTAGGGTTTTTGCCTCTGTCGCTAATTCACCTGCCTACTGGACCATTCACTTGCCTACTGGACCATTCACTTGCCTACTGGACCATTCACTTGCCTACTGGACCATTCACTTGCCTACTGGACCATTCACTTGCCTACTGGACCATTCACCTACCTACTGGACCATTCACCTGCCTACTGGACCATTCACTTGCCTACTGGACCATTCACCTGCCTACTGGACCATTCACTTGCCTACTGGACCATTCACCTGCCTACTGGACCATTCACTTGCCTACTGGACCATTCACTTGCCTACTGGACCATTCACTTGCCTACTGGACCATTCACCTGCCTACTGGACCATTCACTTGCCTACTGGACCATTCACCTGCCTACTGGACCATTCACTTGCCTACTGGACCATTCACTTGCCTACTGGACCATTCACTTGCCTACTGGACCATTCACTTGCCTACTGGACCATTCACCTGCCTACTGGACCATTCACTTGCCTACTGGACCATTCACCTACCTACTGGACCATTCACCTGCCTACTGGACCATTCACCTGCCTATTGGACCATTCACCTACCTACTGGACCATTCACCTACCTACTGGACCATTCACTTGCCTACTGGACCATTCAACTACCTACTGGACCATTCATCTACCTACTGGACCATTCACTTGCCTACTGGACCATTTAACTACCTACTGGACCATTCATCTACCTACTGGACCATTCACTTGCCTACTGGACCATTTAACTACCTACTGGACCATTCATCTACCTACTGGACCATTCACCTACCTACTGGACCATTCATCTACCTACTGGACCATTCATCTACCTACTGGACCATTCATCTACCTACTGGACCATTCATCTACCTACTGGACCATTCACCTGCCTACTGGACCATTCATCCACCTACTGGACCATTCATCTACCTACTGGACCATTCATCTACCTACTGGACCATTCATCTACCTACTGGACCATTCACCTGCCTACTGGACCATTCATCTACCTACTGGACCATTCATCTACCTACTGGACCATTCATCTACCTACTGGACCATTCATCTACCTACTGGACCATTCATCTACCTACTGGACCATTCACCTGCCTACTGGGCCATTCATCTACCTACTGGACCATTCATCTACCTACTGGACCATTCATCTACCTACTGGACCATTCACCTGCCTACTGGGCCATTCATCTACCTACTGGACCATTCATCTACCTACTGGACCATTCATCTACCTACTGGACCATTCACTTGCCTACTGGACCATTCACCTACCTACTGGACCATTCATCTACCTACTGGACCATTCACTTGCCTACTGGGCCATTCACCTACCTACTGGACCATTCATCTACCTACTGGACCATTCACTTGCCTACTGGACCATTCACCTACCTACTGGACCATTCATCTACCTACTGGACCATTCATCTACCTACTGGACCATTCATCTACCTACTGGACCATTCACTTGCCTACTGGACCATTCACCTGCCTACTGGACCATTCATCTACCTACTGGACCATTCACCTGCCTACTGGACCATTCACCTGCCTACTGGACCATTCATCTACCTACTGGACCATTCACCTGCCTACTGGACCATTCACCTGCCTACTGGGCCATTCATCTACCTACTGGACCATTCATCTACCTACTGGACCATTCATCTACCTACTGGATCATTCACTTGCCTACTGGACCATTCATCTACCTACTGGACCATTCACTTGCCTACTGGACCATTCACCTACCTACTGGACCATTCATCTACCTACTGGACCATTCATCTACCTACTGGACCATTCACTTGCCTACTGGACCATTCACCTACCTACTGGACCATTCATCTACCTACTGGACCATTCATCTACCTACTGGACCATTCACTTGCCTACTGGACCATTCACCTGCCTACTGGACCATTCATCTACCTACTGGACCATTCACCTGGCTACTGGACCATTCACCTGCCTACTGGACCATTCATCTACCTACTGGACCATTCACCTACCTACTGGACCATTCACCTACCTACTGGACCATTCACCTGCCTATTGGACCATTCACCTACCTACTGGACCATTCACCTACCTACTGGACCATTCACCTACCTACTGGACCATTCACCTGCCTATTGGACCATTCACCTACCTACTGGACCATTCACCTGCCTACTGGACCATTCATCTACCTACTGGACCATTCATCTACCTACTGGACCATTCACTTGCCTACTGGACCATTCAACTACCTACTGGACCATTTAACTACCTACTGGACCATTCAACTACCTACTGGACCATTCACCGGTCATTCACTAGTACTGGAATATCCCAAGGATATCAAGCACTAGTACTGGAATATCCCAAGGATATCAAGCACTAGTACTGGAATATCCCAAGGATATCAAACACTAGTACTGGAATATCCCAAGGATATCAAACACTAGTACTGGAATATCCCAAGGATATCAAACACACTAGTACTGGAATATCCCAAGGATATCAAACACTAGTACTGGAATATCCCAAGGATATCAAACACTAGTACTGGAATATCCCAAGGATATCAAACACACTAGTACTGGAATATCCCAAGGATATCAAACAGTAGTACTGGAATATCCCAAGGATATCAAACACTAGTACTGGAATATCCCAAGGATATCAAACACTAGTACTGGAATATCCCAAGGATATCAAACACTAGTACTGGAATATCCCAAGGATATCAAACACTAGTACTGGAATATCCCAAGGATATCAAACACACTAGTACTGGAATATCCCAAGGATATCAAACACTAGTACTGGAATATCCCAAGGATATCAAACACTAGTACTGGAATATCCCAAGGATATCAAACACTAGTACTGGAATATCCCAAGGATATCAAACACTAGTACTGGAATATCCCAAGGATATCAAACACTAGTACTGGAATATCCCAAGGATATCAAGCACTAGTACTGGAATATCCCAAGGATATCAAGCACTAGTACTGGAATATCCCAAGGATATCAAGCACTAGTACTGGAATATCCCAAGGATATCAAGCACTAGTACTGGAATATCCCAAGGATATCAAACACTAGTACTGGAATATCCCAAGGATATCAAACACTAGTACTGGAATATCCCAAGGATATCAAGCACTAGTACTGGAATATCCCAAGGATATCAAGCACTAGTACTGGAATATCCCAAGGATATCAAACACTAGTACTGGAATATCCCAAGGATATCAAACACTAGGGGCCCCCCGCTACATAGCACAGCACTTGGCGCCTTTTTCCTTCTCGCCGGTTTAATACTCTCCAACATTTGTTCTTGAAGTTATGGAGGCAGAGTCCGCTTCTGCTTCATCCTTGCTTTTTCAGCGTCCCGCCAGCACGAAATACGAGCATTTCCTTAAGTTTTTCGACTCTTTGTTTTATCAGTTTTCAGTTATGAACCTTGGTCTGCCTTCCTGATCTGGATAAAACTGTAGCCTCGTATGTGTGTACCATGAGAGTGGCTCACTCTTCCAGTGTGTGTACCGTCAGTAGAGTGGCTCACTCTTCCAGTTTGTACCGTCAGGAGAGTGGCTCACTCTTCCTGTGTGTGTGTACCGTCAGGAGAGTGGCTCACTCTTCCAGTTTGTACCGTCAGGAGAGTGGCTCACTCTTCCAGTGTGTGTACCGTCAGTAGAGTGGCTCACTCTTCCAGTGTGTGTACCATGAGAGTGGCTCACTCTTCCAGTTTGTACCGTCAGGAGAGTGGCTCACTCTTCCTGTGTGTGTGTACCGTCAGGAGAGTGGCTCACTCTTCCAGTTTGTACCGTCAGGAGAGTGGCTCACTCTTCCAGTGTGTGTACCGTCAGTAGAGTGGCTCACTCTTCCAGTGTGTGTACCGTCAGGAGAGTGACTCACTCTTCCAGTGTGTGTGTACCGTCAGGAGAGTGGCTCACTCTTCCAGTGTGTGTGTACCGTCAGGAGAGTGGCTCACTCTTCCAGTGTGTGTACCGTCAGGAGAGTGGCTCACTCTTCCAGTGTGTGTACCGTCAGGAGAGTGACTCACTCTTCCAGTGTGTGTGTACCGTTAGGAGAGTGGCTCACTCTTCCAGTGTGTGTGTACCGTTAGGAGAGTGGCTCACTCTTCCAGTGTGTGTACCGTAAGGAGAGTGGCTCACTCTTCCTGTGTGTGTGTACCGTCAGGAGAGTGGCTCACTCTTCCTGTGTGTGTGTACCGTCAGGAGAGTGGCTCACTCTTCCAGTGTGTGTACCGTAAGGAGAGTGGCTCACTCTTCCTGTGTGTGTGTACCGTCAGGAGAGTGGCTCACTCTTCCAGTGTGTACCGTCAGGAGAGTGGCTCACTCCTCCAGTGTGTACCGTCAGGAGAGTGGCTCACTCTTCCAGTGTGTGTGTACTGTCAGGAGAGTGGCTCACTCTTCCAGTGTGTACCGTCAGTAGAGTGGCTCACTCTTCCAGTGTGTACCGTCAGGAGAGTGGCTCACTCCTCCAGTGTGTGTACCGTTAGTAGAGTGGCTCACTCCTCCAGTGTGTGTACTGTCAGGAGAGTGGCTCACTCTTCCAGTGTGTACCGTCAGTAGAGTGGCTCACTCTTCCAGTGTGTACCGTCAGGAGAGTGGCTCACTCTTCCAGTGTGTGTGTACCGTCAGAAGAGTGGCTCACTCTTCCAGTGTGTGTGTACTGTCAGGAGAGTGGCTCACTCTTCCAGTGTGTACCGTCAGTAGAGTGGCTCACTCTTCCAGTGTGTGTGTACCGTCAGGAGAGTGGCTCACTCTTCCAGTGTGTGTGTACCGTCAGGAGAGTGGCTCACTCTTCCAGTGTGTGTACCGTCAGGAGAGTGGCTCACTCTTCCAGTGTGTACCGTCAGTAGAGTGGCTCACTCTTCCAGTGTGTACCGTCAGGAGAGTGGCTCACTCTTCCAGTGTGTACCGTCAGGAGAGTGGCTCACTCTTCCAGTGTGTGTACCGTCAGGAGAGTGGCTCACTCTTCCAGTGTGTGTGTACCGTCAGGAGAGTGGCTCACTCTTCCAGTGTGTGTGTACCGTCAGGAGAGTGGCTCACTCTTCCAGTGTGTACCGTCAGGAGAGTGGCTCACTCTTCCAGTGTGTGTACCGTCAGGAGAGTGGCTCACTCTTCCAGTATGTACCGTCAGGAGAGTGGCTCACTCTTCCAGTGTGTACCGTCAGGAGAGTGGCTCACTCTTCCAGTGTGTACCGTCAGGAGAGTGGCTCACTCTTCCAGCATGTACCGTCAGGAGAGTGGCTCACTCTTCCAGTGTGTACCGTCAGTAGAGTGGCTCACTCTTCCAGTGTGTACCGTCAGGAGAGTGGCTCACTCTTCCAGTGTGTGTGTACCGTCAGGAGAGTGGCTCACTCTTCCAGTGTGTGTGTACCGTCAGGAGAGTGGCTCACTCTTCCAGTGTGTGTGTACCGTCAGGAGAGTGGCTCACTCTTCCAGTGTGTGTGTACCGTCAGGAGAGTGGCTCACTCTTCCAGTGTGTATCGTCAGGAGAGTGGCTCACTCTTCCAGTGTGTGTACCGTCAGGAGAGTGGCTCACTCTTCCAGTATGTACCGTCAGGAGAGTGGCTCACTCTTCCAGTATGTACCGTCAGGAGAGTGGCTCACTCTTCCAGTGTGTGTGTACCGTCAGGAGAGTGGCTCACTCTTCCAGTGTGTGTGTACCGTCAGGAGAGTGGCTCACTCTTCCAGTGTGTGTGTACCGTCAGGAGAGTGGCTCACTCTTCCAGTGTGTGTGTACCGTCAGGAGAGTGGCTCACTCTTCCAGTATGTACCGTCAGGAGAGTGGCTCACTCTTCCAGTATGTACCGTCAGGAGAGTGGCTCACTCTTCCAGTATGTACCGTCAGGAGAGTGGCTCACTCTTCCAGTATGTACCGTCAGGAGAGTGACTCACTCTTCCAGTATGTACCGTCAGGAGAGTGGCTCACTCTTCCAGTATGTACCGTCAGGAGAGTGGCTCACTCTTCCAGTATGTACCGTCAGGAGAGTGGCTCACTCTTCCAGTATGTACCGTCAGGAGAGTGGCTCACTCTTCCAGTATGTACCGTCAGGAGAGTGGCTCACTCTTCCAGTGTGTGTGTACCGTCAGGAGAGTGGCTCACTCTTCCAGTGTGTGTGTACCGTCAGGAGAGTGACTCACTCTTCCAGTATGTACCGTCAGGAGAGTGGCTCACTCTTCCAGTATGTACCGTCAGGAGAGTGGCTCACTCTTCCAGTGTGTACCGTCAGGAGAGTGGCTCACTCTTCCAGTATGTACCGTCAGGAGAGTGGCTCACTCTTCCAGTGTGTACCGTCAGGAGAGTGGCTCACTCTTCCAGTGTGTACCGTCAGGAGAGTGGCTCACTCTTCCAGTGTGTACCGTCAGGAGAGTATTTCTGCCACAAAGACTCCCGCAGGGAATGTCACACCGCGGCGACCACCCACTCAGTGCGCTCATTTCCCAAAGGCATTCTCAGATATGGTTCTAAACTTAACTTTTATAAGTAAAATTCGTGAGAATTTAGCAATAATAATTTGCTGTATGTTTGATTAGGTATTAAGTACACGCGAGAATAATAAATGAATAGAGGATGCGCATGTTTGCTCCTCTGAGTTGTCAGGATATTTTAAGGATGGTGAACGCCAAGAAAGTTCTGATTTTTTTACTGTTTTTATTCCACCAAAAGATATTTTATTCCGCTAGAAGCTATGGGTGTGTGTGCGTGGAAAAAAATTGTGTATCTATCTAGTGATAGTGTGTATCTATTGAGTAAATAATATTTAATTTTAGTCATAAACATCCAGATTAAAAACGTTTCTGAAGGTGTACTAACCTTGCTGAACATTTGTTTAATTAACACATGTCTAACGCTTAATAAATCTGAAGTTGTTTGCGCCATTGCCTCGTAACTCTGAGAAGTTTCTTATTTCATGCTTCGTTAGAGTTTATTCTGTTAGATAAAGGTTTGAAGAACATAGGCTATCTAATTCTGATAATTGACAACTTGGGCACGCTGTTAACTCCCGCCATAACCGCTCCAACCCGTCCTCCTCAACGGACACGGGCTTGTTGACATTTAGCCCGTGACGGATATAACATCGAGAGGCGATTGGTTTTGTTAATATATTATGCACCCCGTACCCATCCTGTGGGCACAGGTGGAAAGATTACAGAGGAACATAATGGGCCCTTGAACTGAACCCCAACATTAATTTAACTAAGCAAGTAGAAAACTTTTTAAGCTATAGTTCAACATATATGTCAATAACCTTATAGCACAAGTGATCCAAGACATGACCCATAACATTTTTGGAGCCGAGCAGTTTACATCTGTGGTGAGCTAGTTCTAGTTTCTAAATCATGCATCCCATACCCATTGAGTAGGCTTGCAAATATGGGAAATTTACAGTACTCCACTTCTCGGAGTATAACACTTGAGAGCACACTTTAGTCCTTTACTAAAGTATACTTGGTGGTTGGTTGGGAAGCTTGTTGTGGCCTTAATAACCTTCTCACCGTTAATCAGTTGTTGCCCAACAACGCGCCAAAAAGTAGCCGAACTTGGTGACTTAGGGTAGTGTTGCGGCGCACGTCGCCGGGGGTGGACGTGCGTGGTATACGCTGCCAATTGTGAAGCAAGTTGTTATCCATTAAGGTGTGATGAAAAAGCCATTAGCACAAATTATCTGACTAAATAATAGGTCATTGATAATCATTTGAAATTGTATACAGAAAAGATTCGTCATCAGTGTTTATCAACATTTTTAATGTGAAATGAAATTACAGTGATAAGTGTTGACAGAAGTGCGTTGAAACCTAACCGTCAAGGATCTTATCAGTGTCAGGAGTAAAATGAAATGATACTGACAGTTTCTTCCCATTATCTGAAGTTTTTCTCGTTCATGTGCTTAGCATCACCGAAGATATAAGGTTGTAAGTTTAGAACAAATAATTTTCCCAATTGTACCAAAGACAGGGTATCGTATGACAAATGTACTAAACACCGGCAAGATCGTCTTCCAAGTGCACTCAACAGCCAAGATCGTCTGCAAGTGTAAGAGGTACAGGCAAGATCATCTGCCCAAGTGTATCAAAGAGGTAGAGTGGTGTGGCAAGTGTAGTGAACACCCACAAGATGTGGCTGACGGTGTGGCTGGTGCTGGCGCTGGTCTCCGCACAGGACACACAGTGAGTACGGCTGTTATTGTTGTTCCTGAGGCACCTGCTCTCATCCTCTAGGTTAATGGGAGAAGATATACATGTTTTACCAAGTGCAGTCAATGGGTGTAATGGACTTTGCTTCTTTACGGGATTCATACTCTAATGGTGTGTACAGGGAGGCGAGGGTAGATTATCCAAAAAGATGTGCCATTTGTCGCAGTTATAATAATAATAATAATATTTTATTTAGGAAAAGTCCATACATAGATGCAGTTACAAACATTCTGATTGATTTATAGATAGAGCTAGTACATACAGTACCTAAAGCCACTAGTACGCATAGCGTTTCGGGCATAGTGTATGAAGGTAACTGCAAAATATGGACAAACTGCAAATGAAAATTTTTTGTAACTTATTTACGAGATATTTAAGAGCTCCTCTTCCCTAAGAAAATTTATATACAATCCAATGATTGCGCCATGTGATAGAAGGGAAGGGAACTATCAGGGAAAGGCGTCAAGCCATTACGACAATATAGCACTGGGAAGGGGTCAGGATAAGGATTTGGGATGGGACGGGGGGAAGGAATGGTGCCCAACCACTTGGACGGTCGGGGATTGAACGCCGACCTGCATGAAGCGAGACCGTCACTCTACCGTTCAGCCCAAGTGGTTGGGCACTTTGTGATAGATCTAAATTCATCGTTTTATGAGTAGAATCCGAGGAGAGACCGGAGGCCCAGAAACAAACTTTGTAATTAGAGCTCCTGATTCATCGCGGTGTCGCTTTGTGAGCATTACTCACAAATTACTCACATGGTCGTCATCATTTAGGTAGTGTGTGAACATGGATGCCAATTTGCGCTAATGTATTTTTAATATGGCACTTAAAGTTATAATTTATTAAACTTGCGTTGTAAAATTGTGGACAATTTAAGCTTTGGCGAGGCTTTTTATTGTATATTCCATAATATATGTTTTGTATATGTTTATTCATTTACAAGGATGAGGTACTTGTCCATGTGCAGTCGATGAGTCACAATAACGCGGCTGAAGATATGATGACCAAACTACACATCATAAATTTTCTCATTATAATGTACGGAAGATTCATCTTGTCAATTTGTTGTCTACTGAATAAGTTAAGAACTGCATTAACTTAGTTTTTACTAAGTCGGTATTTGACGTATAGCAAAGGCTGGAGATAATGAGACTGAACACACATATCGAGTTGTGTAATCGTCTGCGTTTGCAGGAACAAGGGCTTCTGAGCCCTGCTCTTAACCACCAATCAATCGTCCGACTCCCATGGTTATAATGGTATATTCACATGAGCTCATTGATTGAGTTGATCTCACTCCTTACTCTTTTAGTGTGTTCCTCTCTCACGCTACCCTCACACTGAGGGGATGGGGGGTACTGTGTTCAGCATCACTTGCGAACTCTTCTCGTAGTCTCGGAAATAATAAACAGCCTCTCCATATCAACCTTGTCCTTTCCATTGTTACTTACATGTGACGAGTATGCATACCTCTTTTGTCAGTTTCTCCAGCTTTGAGAATTTTAGTTATATTAGCCTGCCCTCAGGAGTTCTGGACCTTATATTGGAGGTCAGTCTGGTGGCAGAGGTTCTGATATTTTAAAGTTTTTTTTAATTGCTAGGGAAGGTGTTGGTTTCACGCTGGTGCTGCATTCGCCAATGTTGGTCTCACATATGTGGTGTACAATATCCCTAATGATTTCTTGTTAAAATTATTGATACGAATACATGTTTGCCAGTATGGCATACTTCGATAACACTATCTTGTTGATATTACTCATGATTGGTCGTGATGTTCACCAATGTGACCCTTTATCTGACTACAACCGTATTTCTCAATTCATACGGAACTATCGACCTTGTTTCATCATCTCTCACTATTTTGCATATATTGGTGTTGAACACGAGTACGTTCAACACCAAAACGTAAGTTCAGTTCACGAGAACTTAGACAGTTCTTGAATCCCAGCGTTGAACACGAGTACGTTCAACACCAAAACGTAAGTTCAGTTCACGAGAACTTAGACAGTTCTTGAATCCCAGCGTTGAACACGAGTACGTTCAACACCAAAACGTAAGTTCAGTTCACGAGAACTTAGTTCTTGAATCCCAGCGTTGAACACGAGTACGTTCAACACCAAAACGTAAGTTCAGTTCACGAGAACTTAGACAGTTCTTGAATCCCAGCGGGCAAAACCTGCTCAGGCAACGTTGAGTCAGTGTTACGTCATTTGCCAGGTGAGGCTTGTTTTTGTTTTCAAACAACTGGTTTTAGTGTGTCATCTGCTGTTATATTCTCCGCATAAGTTTCTCATCATCTGCAAAACTCGGTGTGACAATCTATTTTATTACACAGGTCGTCAACGTATATAAAACGTTGGGTCTGAGTGTTGACCTTTTTTTTTTAAGATTACTTTATTTTAACTTTCCAGCCAGACATTTCTCTCAATGAATGTAATTGCTTAATTGTAGTTAACAATTCATAATTAGTGACCCGTCTTATTTGTAAATTCTATCATACTTCATTTTGAATTCGTAGTTATCGAATTCGCCACCAATTTCATTATACTTATTAAAAACATACTTCTTTATATTTGTTTCTGCTTCTCTGCTTTCTCAGCCTTCCGGCTCTGTACACTGTCAATTGTAATATTAATATATCTTCTCTGTCTACATTATTTTCCTGACTATTTTATAGGCAGTAACCATGTTTCGTTTAACGTTTGTACCTAGGCTACCAAATCAGGAGGCTCGTTTTTAGTCTGTTCCTCGTAGCTTTGAAACCCATATTGCTCTATATCTTTGAACATTTTGTCTTAATCATGTTCTTTCTTAAATATAAACACTTGTATGTTCTTAGTTTCCACATATTTAGAGGAAGGTTGCCATGGCGGGGTTAATGATGCGACCTGCTGGAAAGTTGCTCCCCAAAGCACACGTGAGCCACGAACTCATCCACTTGGGCTGGATTTTCTGATCGGATCTGTTTCCTGTTTAGCTTATTATACTTATGATAGGCTTTCTGTCGACAGTAGGAGTGAAGGCAAATGGCTAGCGAACACCACTGCAATGGACACGCAAATAAGAAAATAATGGAGAAATCGTCCAAACTATTTGTGCTGTGCTATGGTACTTTAAAGAAAGTAACACAAACAGTACCAAGGACCAACACACCTACTTTAAGTTACGAATATCATAAATCTGGCTCTGACGGAATATTAATAATTCATTATAGCACATGTCAAAATATGTAAAAGATTACATTTTCAGATTTTGTAGCACAATGGTCTACGTCCTAGGCTCATATTCGAGGAACCAAAGTTCTATTCCCGGGCAGGCAGAAACGGTTTAATCCGTTTCCTTTCACCCGATGCTGCTGTTGACCTACAAGTAAACTATGTACGCGAGAGTTTGGTAATTGTTGTCGGTTGCATCCTGGGGAAGGTCAGTAGTTGGTCTAGGGGATCTCCATAAGCCAAAGGAATTAAAAAAAAAGACAACAGGAATTATTCATATCACACAAATGAATTCTAACTACTACAATGTTAATACAAATAAAGATATACACCGAAGTATATTGTGTTGGGTTTGGAAAATACTAGGTCACACGAGATCAGTCCGGGAACGCCATTTGAAAATTTAGCATAGGTTTAGGATGGTCTTGCTCTCTATATTGAGATAATTTTTGCTATCCTTTCCCCTGGCCACTTCGGATGGAGGGAAGGTGTTGATATGGCTTCGGGTCCCCCGTCCTGCCATCTACAAGGCGTGACAAGACAGCCTAGCCTGCTGCTTAGGTAGTACAGTAACGATGACGACCAGCGTACCTATATTGACGTAAAAGCCAATTAGAAAGTAAAAATTTGTACTATTGTATTTAAACAAACCGGACAATTGTTGTACTCATGTTACCAAGAAAACGTTAACCTAACGTAACCGTTTTAGGCGCAATACACACTATCGGAGACGTAATGTAGTACATCTATGTGCTATACTAGACCTAGAAATATTTAAGTTTGGTTTTACATTTATTTTTTCAGACTATAAAGTGAATAGTATCAATTTCAACTATGTTCATTACGTTTATGTATGTTTCCTATGGCGCACATAGTAACAAGGAGTACTATATAAACACGAGGACGGGTTGGGCAAGAGAGCACACTAAACACACATTTATCTAACAAGAACTAAAATATATAAAATGATAGTTGTTCCATCTCAAAGGAGTTAAGGTAATAATAATGAGTTAGTAGTGTAATTATTTTTTATTTGTTTTTATTATAACAGCACACAAAGGTAGGGGTACACAGTATTTGCAATAAAAATATATTACAGGCTGAAGGAAAACAAGAACAAGTTGCCTAAACGACAGATAAGGACAGTCTGACATTGAAAATAAAACTCCAGTGGCAGCTCCTTGCAAGGCCCCGGAGCGGAAGGGGTATCTTGTATGGGCATGGGGGGCCCCTCTGGCCGCCGCCATACCCACCCGTGGACGGCGCCCAGGTCGTCCACCCTCCTGTGAAAAGCCATCGGGGAAGTGGTACTCCTTGATGATGTCACTACCCAGTTAGCTACCAACTGTCCTGGCCTGGGGGTCTCACTTTGCTTGACACCTGGTTGATGGGGTTCTGGGAGTTCTACTCCCCAAGGCCGGCCCAAAGCCAGGCTTGACTTGTGAGAGTTGTGAGTCCAGTACTGTGGAGATTCAATCCTCTGTTGAATGATCAAATTTGTCACTGGACATAAGTCTGGTGAACCAAATATCGTAGCCGGATTGCACGCCTGCGTTTCAATCGTTTCAATATGGACATGGTTGAGGTCCTCCTATAATTAAGAGCTTGGCCTTATTAGGTATCACCATTCACCTCCTTTTGTCTCGTGTTCGCTGGAACATTACACCAACACCTGATCATTTGTTATCTATATTTATATTTACAAGATGTAGTACTGGAAGCACTATATAGCACTGGGAAGGGGTCCTTATCCTGACCCCTTCCCAGTGCTATATAGTCGTAATGGCTAGGCGCTTTCTCCTGATAGTTCCCTTCCCTTCGCTAAAAGCTCCAGATGCTCTTTACTAGGACAAAAGATCACCCATCTATCTGCCCCTTACCTTTCCTTATGATCTTGAAGCTTCTATGAACTCGGCATTCACGGTATTTGTGAGTTGCTAAACAATTTATATTATGTCAGGATAATTCCTTGCTCTGTATTTAAAATCGTCATGTTTTGTTGGCCGCTCCACCAACATTGATGACCCAGAGTTATCATGTCATCACTCCTGCTGCATTGTTAACACCTTCACTGCCTGTCTCTTGGTCTCTTATTCTCTATTATTGCAGGAGAGGGAGAGGCGAGTAATACAGGAAGCTGATGAACAGTAGAACAGAGTAAGAGTGGAAACTGGAGGGGGAGGACGGTGGAGGGAGTCTGGGATTGGCTGCCACCATCGGCCCAATATGGCCAGTTTTACAATCAGTTCTCAGTGTCTCTCCTGGCTGGGGCCACTGCCCGTCTGTGTACTCACCTAGTTGCGCTTGAGGGGGTTGAGCTCTGGCTCTTTGGGCCCTCCTCTCAACTGTCAATCAATCAACTGATCCCCCTCCCCCACACACACCCAGGAAGCAGCCCGTAACAGCTATCTAACTTCCAGGTACCTATTTACTACTGGGGAGAACAGGAGCATCAAAAAGAAACTCTGCCCATTTGTTTCCGCCATCGCCTGGGATCGAACCTGGACCCTTAGGACTACGAATCCCGAGCGCTGTCCACTCAACGGTCAAGGCCCCCTAGAGACTAAGGGGCCCGACCCGTTCACACCCCCGAGACCCTGTGTGTCTCACCGGGGTGGGAGGGCTGGGGCCACTGGCCGTCTGTGTGTCTTGTGACAGTCACCGTCGTCCCCAGTGAAATAGGCTGATAATACTGCATTGTTATTGTTAACAGTCACGCATCATCCTCTGTGATGAAGTGGAAATGTCACCGCTTATTTGTATGTCTTATCTCATGGACTTTTCACCTGGGTAGAAAATATTGGCCAAATTGCATAAAAAATGTATTGGTAATATTTACAAGATATTTATGTTTTGTTAAACCAGTGATTCCAAACATTTACTGCCATCCTGAAATATTATGTTTTAAAGTTAATATATATATTCCTACTTTAAGCACAGTTGTAATGTCGTGTACAAAGTTAAACCATTTACATGGGATATCAGAGCTGGACAAGTGTTGTTTAATTAAGGACAGGAAGGCATAAACTGTATGTGTGTACAAATATCACGAAATTCCACTTTATTAGTGGCATATCTCGCAAATGTTTCACCAGATGCACACAAATGTGAAAATTATGTACGTAGGTGGGCAGAGTTTCCTCGTATGTTGTGCCACTGACACACACATGTTATCTGTGCTGCTTTTCGTTTCTTCTGTGTACTCTACCTTGTTGTGCTTGCGGGGGTTGAGTTTTGGCTCTTTGGTCCCGCCTCTCAACTATCAATCAACTGGTGTTCAGATTCTGGAGGCTATTGGGTTCTATCATATCTACATTTGAAACTGTGTATGGAGTCAGCCTCCACAACATCACTGTCTAATACATTCCATTTGTTACCTACACTGACACTGAATTTATTTTTTCTAATGTCTCCGTGACTCATTTGGGTACTAAGTTTCCACCTGTGTCCCCTTGTTCGTGTTCCTCCCGTGTTAAATAGTTTGTCTTTGTCCACCTGTCACTTCCCCTGAGAATTTTGTAGGTGGTGATTATGTCTCCCCTTAATCTTCTGTCTTCCAGGGACGTGAGGCTGAGCTCCCATACCTTTTCCTCGTAGCTCATACCTCTCAGTTCTGGGACTAGTCTAGCATACCTCTGAACCTTCTTTAACTTTGCCTTGTGTTTAACTAGGTATGAGCTCCAGTCTGGAGCCGCATTGTCCAGGATTGGTCTGACATAAGTGGTATACAGGATCCTGAACGATTCCTTACACAAGTTTCTAAAGGTAGTTCTTATGCTGGCCAATCTAGCATATGCCGCTGATGATATCCTTTTCATGAGGGCTTCTAGGGACAGGTTTGATGTGATATCAACCCCCAGATCTTTTTCTCTATTTGACTCTTGCAGGATTTCACCTCCCAGATGGTACCTTGTGTTCAGCCTTCTTCTCCCTTCGCCTAATTTCATTACTTTACAATTTCCTGAGTTAAAATTTAGTAGCCATTTTCTAGACCATTCCTCCAGCCTGTTCAGGTCGTCCTGTAGTCTCTGTCTTGATTCTTCTCATAATTTTTGCATCTTCAGCAAACATTGAGAGGAATGAGTCTATTCCGCCTGGAAGATCGTTTACATATATTAGAAACAGGATGGGTCCAAGTACAAAGCCTCTGTGGGACTCCGCTGGTGACATCTCTCCACTCTGATGTCTCCCCCCTCACAGTTACTTGCTGTTGCCTGTTGCTTAGATACTCCTTTATCCACTGGAGCACCTTACCTTTTACTCCTGCCTGTTGCTCCAACTTTTATAAGAGCCTTTTATGGGGTACTGCGTCAAAGGCGTTCTAACTTCAAGAAAATACAGTCTGCCCACCCTTTTCTTTCTTGCCTAATTTTTTTCGCCTGGTCATAGCCTTTTAGGCACGATTTACCATCCTTGAACCCATGCTGATGGTGTGTTACAAAACTCTTTCCCTCCAGAGGTTTTACAAGTCTTTTCCTCACGATCTTCTCTATCACCTTGCATGGTGTGCAAATTATGGAAACTGACTTGTACTTCAATACCTGTCACCCTTTTTGCATATTGGGAGTACATTAGCGGTCTTCCACCTTTCCAGTAGGTCTCCTGTTTCCAGTGACCTGTTATACACTATAGAGAGTGGCACACTTAGTGCTTCTGCACCTTCTGTTAGTATCCGTGGTGATATTCTGTCAAGCCCTGTTGCCTGTTGTCATATTCAGCTCCAACAAATTTCTTTTGACCTCATCACTGGTGAGCTTAAATTCCTCCAAGGTTGCATGGTTTGCCTCCTCCTCCTCTTATTACAGGGGCTTCTCCTTGCACTATTGTGAATACCTCCTGGAATCTCTTGTTGCGTTCTTCACACACCTCCTTGTTATTCTCTGTGTTTCTTTTCTCCCCTTTTCTCAGTTTCATCATTTGTTCCTATACTGTTTTGTTCCTGCTGATGTGGCTGTGGAGCAGTTTTGGTTGGGTCTTAACTTTACTCACGATGTCATTTTCATTCTCTTTCTCTCTACTTCTCTCCTCGTTCTGAGGTACTCATTCCTGACCCTCTGGTATCTCTCCCTGCTCTCTGGTGTTCTGTTATTCCTGTAGTTTCTCAATGTTCTTGTACTCAAGTGCTTCGCTAACTTATATTCCTGATTGAACCATGGATTCTTCTGTTGCTTTTTCAGTTTTCTCCTTTTGGGTCAGGATAAACCTGTCTGCAGCTTCCTAGCACTTCTGGGTGACATAGTCCATCATATCCTGTACAGTTTTTCTCTGAGTTCTGTTTCCCATGGTATTTCCCTTAGGAAGTTCATCTCGTCATATTTTCCCCTTCGGGAATTTAGTCTTTTCTTTTCCGATCCATTCCTTGGATAGGTTATCCCTTCCTCCACCAAATACTCAAATGTCAATACACTGTGGTCACTCATTCCTATTGGGGCTTCAAATTTGACTTCCCTTATTTCTGACTCATTGAAGGTGAATATCATGTCGAGTCTAGTTGGTTCGTCATTGCCTCTCATTCTCGTGGGTCTCTTGACATGTTGGCTCAAAGTTTGTTGTTGCCACATCCAGGAGTTTAGTTCTCCATGTATCTTTCCCCCTTATGTGGTTCCCAATTCTCCCAGTCTATCTTTCCATGGTTGAAGTTACCCAGTATTAAGAGTCTGGATTCAGTTTTCTGGATTCAGTTGCAGGCAACTGAAACTGCTCTCTCTATTATATTAAATGGTTGCCATGTTGTTCCAATCGAACTCCTGTGTGCATCTTCTGTAATTTAATGGAGGGTTGTAAATAGCTGCCACTATTATCTTAGGTCCACCCATTGTCATAGCTCTTGTTATGTAGTCTCTGAATCCTTCACAGCCCGGGGATATCCATCTCTTCTAAATTCCAGTCCTTCCTTATCAGCAGGGCCACTCCTCCTACTCCTCTCCCTTCCCTCTCTTTCCTTACTATATAGTAGTCCTGCGGAAATACTTCATATGTTGCGATGCCTAACAATTTCGTTTCTGTGAGTCCTATTACATCTGGGGTTTCTTCCTGCCCCCTTTCGGTCAGTTCACTTGCTTTATTAGTAATCTCATTGATGTTTGAGTACATTACCTTGAAGCTCACTTTCCTATATCCACTATCACACACACTCCCCACTGGTGCAGGAAGCCATTCCATGAACAGGGCTACTCGGATAGGCTCATCCTCCTGTGGGGTAGTTACCAGGGGTTTGGAGGGAGATGGGGTCGGGGATGGAGGGCCTAGCTCTTGTCTGGACCTGCTTGGGGCAGGAAGAAGTCCATTGGGCGAGGGACAGGGGGTGCTCAGGGTGAGGGCTTTTCCTCCTGTGGGGTAGTTACCAGGGGTTTGGCGTGAAGTGAGGTTGGGGATGAAGGGCTTAGATCTTGCCTGGGCGTGTTTGGGGCATGAAGAAGACCAATGGATGGGGAGGCAGTGGGTGCTCGGGGTATTGGGGAAGGAGGATTTGGGTGGTATGGTGGTTATTATCTAAGGGGAAGGGAAGGTTTGGGTTAGGGGGTGCTCCTATGGGGTGGCAGATGGAGGTGTTGCAGTCCCTCTCTGGGGGGTTCCTGAATTGATGGTTTGGGGTTCCCCACTCCCCTCTGAGATGATTAGGTTGGAGGCTGAGGTTTCCTGTCTCTTTCCTTTTCCTGCACAATTTCCTTGCATCTGCTGCCTGCATTATCTTGTCCCTGGTCACGTCCCTCTCAAGGAATACCTCTTTTTATTCACTAACATATTGCAGTTTGCTCTTCTTTACTAGAATGTCCTCTTTGATGGCCTCGTTCCTAACTACTACCTTGATCAATTGGTTTTTGTCTTTGTTGTACTGGCCAAACTGGAAACCCTTCTCTGTACATTGCTCAGCCCCTTCCATTTGTATCTCCTTCAGTATCCCTGACACTGCAGCTTTGTCCTTAACCCTCCACTCTTCCTGCCTGGAACCTTGTTCATTAATACCTACCATGACTACAGCTCTTTTCCTTTCTATTAGCTGACTCGTGCATATTGCTGCCTCCCCGTGAAGTTACTGCTTTCTTGCAACTTCCTTGATTGTGGACATGGCTTCTGGGCTCTTCTTCAGCACTTCAGCAAAGCTGGAACCCATTGTAGAGGTTCCTGTCATTTTTATATCCCTGCTCCCTGGGGATACCTGGGTTGGTTGCCTGGGCCCGAGTCTGAGGAGGGCTTGTTTTTAGTTTGTTTTTATCTCCTACACTACACTTAGTTCCATCTGTAGTTAAATTATGGTATCCCTCATGTCTTTCAACTCCCCACCGAATTCTTCGATTTCCCTCCATGCACGAGCGATCATTTCAATGTGCGACTCGTCCTGTCCCTCTCCTCCACCTATGTTCTGTTGTCCTACCATCATGTTTGATCCCTTTTTTGGTATGTTGGGTTAGTGTTAGTCTACAAGGATCAGAGAGATGAAGAGAGGGAGGGAGGGAGAGAGGGAGAGAGGGAGAGAGAGAGAGGGAGGGAGAGAGGGAGAGAGGGAGAGAGGGAGAGAGGGAGAGAGGGAGAGAGAGAGAGAGAGAGAGAGGGAGGGAGGGAGGGAGGGAGAGAGGGAGGGAGAGAGGGAGGGAGGGAGAGAGAAATGAGAGGATGAGGACAAGCAGGGAGGGAAGGGTCAATGTTGGAGGGTGAGGAGAAGGACTTGGTGTGGTGTGGTTGGTGGTTGACTGTATGTTGAGGATGTGTGTTGGAGGGTGAGATAGGGGTGGAAAAGAGGGGCGGTTAGCCGGTGACAGGCATAAAGTGACCACATATAGGTGTGAAAAACTAGTACCCAGATGAGCTGTATATTGTCTCTTGAGATTCATTTTCGTCTTTTAACTTATATCTAAGACTAATTATTATAACAAAAGAACACTGTACACGGTATGATTGACTCAAGAGGCACTTACCAGCCAAGTCAACCACTGAGTGCATAACTAGGTGATTTATGAAGCATTTTTCGTGTTGTTGTTGTCTTCGCCTTGTTGATACTCCGCTGCCAGGCGCCAGGTCGCTTCTACTTCCCATTATATATCACCAGATATGCAGTGTCTTCCTCCCCTTAGCACCATTATAACCCTTGTGCTACACGTTTTGACAGCTTGCTGTACTCTTCACTATCACTATCATAGTTATGTACACACTGAATGAGCACGAGTTGATAACCATGGTGGCAATATGGTGCTTGTCGTGGCACTGATGTTGTTTCCCTGGGTCATTGACTAATTAGCACAATCAGACACAATCACTGAAATTGCTATTTTCTTACCGGTGTGTTGCACTTCGTCATATCACTACACAACGATTTTACTTCGTATCCCTCAGATGTCCCGAGTTATGAATACTTTTCGAGGAGCGTGGCCACACGTGTCCTACCCTACTGTGCCCTCCCATGTGTGTGGGTACTCACCTAGTTGTGCTTACGATAGTTGAGCTTCGGCTCTTTGGTCCCACCTCTCAACTGTCAATCAGCTGCTGTACAGGTTCCTGAGCCTATGGGACCCTATCGTATCTACATTTGAAACTGTGTATGGAGTCAGCCTCCACCACATCACTTCCTAGTGCATTCCATTTGTTAACTACTCAGACACTAAAAAAGTTTTTTCTAATGTCTCTATGTCCCCTAGTATATGTGCCCCTTATGTTAAATAAACTGTCTTATGTACCCTATCAATTCCTATGAGAATCTTGTATATGGTGATTATGTCCCCCAGAACCCTTCTGTCTCCCACCGACGTTAGGTTTAATTCCTGTAGTCTCTCCTCATAGTTCACACCCCTCAGTTCGGGTGGCAAATCTCCGAACCTTCTCCAATTTAGTCTTATGCTTGGCGAGATATGGACTTCATGCTGGAGCTGCATATTCCAGAATTGGTCTGACCTACATGGTATACAAGGTTCTGAATGCTTCCTTACACAAGTTTCTAAAGGCCGTTCTTATGCAGGCGATGAGTCACAATAACGTGGCTGAAGTATGTTGACCAGACCACACACTAGAAATTGAAGGGACGACGACGTTTCGGTCCGTCCTGGACCATTCTCAAGTCGATTGTGGAATGTCAAAGACAATCGACTTGAGAATGGTCCAGGACGGACCGAAACGTCGTCGTCCCTTCAATTTCTAGTGTGTGGTCTGGTCAACAAGCCGTTCTTATGTTGGCCAACCAACACTAGGTAAGTACACACACACACACACATGTGAACACCACACGCACTCGTGGAGAGTATATAAATGCAGAAGTTACAATCCTTTACCTTCATTCACCAATATGTTTTTACCGTAATTTGTTTTTAGTTTGAAAGTTTGCATAATGTTCATTATTTTTAGTGATAGTGCCAATGATGTAGTTAAAAGGTCAAAGTAAGCCTATATTGAGAAGGGATGAGTAGCTGAGTTTTAGTAAATGTTTCTCGTGCTTGAATATTTGAGCACTCTAATTTGATTAGTCATATTGTGGTGTGTGTGTGTATATATGTGTGTGTGTGTGTGTATATATATGTGTGTGTGTGTGTGTGTGTATATATATATATATATATATATATATATATATATATATATATATATATATATATATATATATATATACATATACATATACATATATATATATATATATATATATATATATATATATATATATATATACATATACATATACATATATATATATATATATATATATATATATATATATATATATATATATATATATATATATATATATATATATATATACATATATAATGCACAGACTACCCTATTCCAGTAGCTGAAGTTTATAACTTTTTAGACACTCAACCCACCAGGGGACTCGAACACTGGCCAACAAGGTGGCAGTTGCATGCTGTATCCACTACGCTATACTTCAAAGCCATAAGAGAGGTAGGAATTCTGGGGTATTTAACCAACCAGAACTCAAATCCTCTCCCAGGCGATGAGATAGTGTGGGACCTCGGATGCTCTTTCATCGGTTCCTGTTAAATGGGAAAACTCAGTGCCAAATGCTTAATGCACAGACTACCCTATTCCAGTAGCTGAAGTTTATAACTTTTTAGACACTCAACCCACTAGGGGACTCGAACACTGGCCAACAAGGTGGCAGTTGCATGCTGTATCCACTACGCTATACTTCAAAGCCATAAGAGAGGTAGGAATTCTGGGGTATTTAACCAACCAGAACTCAAATCCTCTCCCAGGCGATGAGATAGTGTGGGACCTCGGATGCTCTTTCATCGGTTCCTGTTATATGGGAAAACTCAGTGCCAAATGCTTAATGCACAGACTACCCTATTCCAGTAGCTGAAGTTTAATTAATTTAATTAATTTAATTAATTTAATTAATTTAATTAATTTAATTAATTTAATTAATTTAATTAATTTAACAGGAACCGATGAAAGAGCATCCGAGGTCCCACACTATCTCATCGCCTGGGAGAGGATTTGAGTTCTGGTTGGTTAAATACCCCAGAATTCCTACCTCTCTTATGGCTTTGAAGTATAGCGTAGTGGATACAGCATGCAACTGCCACCTTGTTGGCCAGTGTTCGAGTCCCCTGGTGGGTTGAGTGTCTAAAAAGTTATAAACTTCAGCTACTGGAATAGGGTAGTCTGTGCATTAAGCATTTGGCACTGAGTTTTCCCATATAACAGGAACCGATGAAAGAGCATCCGAGGTCCCACACTATCTCATCGCCTGGGAGAGGATTTGAGTTCTGGTTGGTTAAATACCCCAGAATTCCTACCTCTCTTATGGCTTTGAAGTATAGCGTAGTGGATACAGCATGCAACTGCCACCTTGTTGGCCAGTGTTCGAGTCCCCTGGTGGGTTGAGTGTCTAAAAAGTTATATACATATATATATATATATACATCTATATATACATATATATATATATATATATATATATATATATATATATATATATATATATATATATATATATATAATGTGTGTATGTGTGCAACATTTGAGAGGTGGGACCAAAGAAATGGTCAACCCCCACAAATGCAATTAGGTGCGTACACACACACAGAACCGGTCGGCCGAGCGGACAGCACGCTGGACTTGTGATCCTGTGGTCCTGGGTTCGATCCCAGGCGCCGGCGAGAGACAATGGGCTGAGTTTCTTTCACCCTATGCCCCTGTTACCTAGCAGTAAAATAGGTACCTGGGTGTTAGTCAGCTGTCACGGGCTGCTTCCTGGGGGTGGAGGCCTGGTAGAGGACCGGGCCGCGGGGACACTAAAAAGCCCCGAAATCATTTCAAGAAGATAACCTGGCATATGCCGCTGATGTTATCCTCTTGATATTGATATTGGGCTTCACGGGGCAGATCTGGCGTGATATCAACCACCAGGTCTTTCTCTCTCTGATCCTAGAAGAATTTCATCTCTCAAATGATACCTTGTATGTATCTGGCTGCCTGCCCCTACACCTATCTTCATTTCATTACATTTGCTTGGGTTAAACTCTAACAACCATTTGTTGGACCGTTCCTTTAGTTTCTCCAGGTCTTCTTGAAGCTTCAAGCTGTCCTCCTCTTTCTTATTCCTTCTCATAATTTTGGAATCGTCAGCAAACTTTGAGAGTAATGAGTCTATATCCTCTGAGAGATCATTTACGGAAATCAGAAACGTAATGTGTGTGTGTGTGTGTGTGTGTGTGTGTGTGTGTGTGTGTGTGTGTGTGTACTCACCTAGTTGTGTCTGCAGGATCGAGCATAGACTCTTGGATCCCGCCTTTCAAGCATCGGATGTTTACAGCAATGACTCCGGTCCTATTTTCCTATCATACCTAGTTTTAAAATTATGAATAGTATTTGCTTCCACAACCTGTTCCTTAAGTGTATTCCATTTTCCCACTACTCTCACGCTAAAAGAAAACTTCCTAACATCTCTGTGACTCATCTGAGTTTCCAGCTTCCACCCATGTCCCCTTCGTTCTGTTACTATTCCGTGTGAACATTTCGTCTCTGTCCACTCTGTCAATCCCCCTGAGTATTTTATACGTTCCTATCATGTCTCCCCTCTCCCTTCTTTTTTCTAGTGTCGTAAGGCACAGTTCCTTCAGGGGCTCCTCATACCCCATCCCTCGTAACTCTGGGACGAGTCTCGTTGCAAACCTCAAGGTGTATGTGTGTGTGTGTGTACTCACCTATTTGTGCTTGCGGGGGTTGAGCTTTGGCTCTTTGGTCCCGCCTCTCAACTGTCAATCAACTCGTGTACAGATTCCTGAGCCTACCGGGCTCTATCATATCTACATTTGAAACTGTATGGAGTCAGCCTCCACCACATCACTACTTAGTGCATTCCATTTGTTAACTGCTTTGACATTGAAAAAATTCTTTCTAACGTCTCATCTGGGTACTAAGTTTCCACCTGTGTCCCCTTGTTCGTGTTCCACCCGTGCTAAAGAGTTTGCCTTTGTCCACCCTGCTAATTCCCTGAGAATTTTGTAGGTGGTTATCATGTCTCCCCTTACTCTTCTGTTTTCCAGGGTTGTGAGGTTCATCTCCCTTAGCCTTTCCTCGTAACTCATTCCTCTCAGTTCCAGGACCAGTCTGGTGGCATACCTCCGAATATTCTCTAACTTCGTATTGTGTTTAACTAGGTATGGACTAAGTATGAACTTTTTCCAGCTTCGTCTTGTGTTTGACAAGGTACGGGCTCCATGCTGGGGCCTCATACTCCAGGATTGGTCTTACATATGTGTACAAGATTCTGAATGATTCCTTACACAGGTTCCTGAACGCTGTTCTGATGTTAGCCAGCCTCGCATATGCCGCATTGTGTGTGTGTATGCGTGTGTGTGTATGCGTGCGTCTGTCTGTGTATGCTTGAGAGCGTATCAACTAGTTGTACTCACCTAGTTGCATTTACGGGGTCGAGCCATGCAACTCAAGCATACAACTGGAACGGAGAGGCTCCCTAGCACTTCCTCTCCCGCTCCTGTTTACAGACAATATTTCCTTTAAGGCAACGTATTAACTTGTACCCAACGATCATCTCTTGTAGGCCGTGCCATTTACTTGCCATGCTTTCGCTGAAAGAATATCTCTTGACGTGTGTTGGGCTGGTGGATGTGTCTCCAGCTTGCAGCCGTCCCCTCTGGGATCTCCGTCTTGTCTCCACCCTCTCAACTTCCCTTAATATCTTGTATGTTAAAAAAATATCAACTCGAGCGGAGTCGAACTCGCGACCGAGAGGCTTCAGGAAGGGCCTCCAGACTTCCTGTGATTTCAGTAGAAATCCGGTTATTTGACCACTTCTAAGTCAGGGTGGTGACTTAGTGGTAAGTCACCCTACTACTGGGTGCCGTAACGTATCGGAAAATAAAAACGAAAGAAAGAAAACTGATGAGTCTCATAAGGGTGTGGGGATGGGACGAGGGAGATAGAGAAGGGTAGGAGGTAGAGAGGTAGAAGGGAGGTATGAGCAGTAAGGCCAAGGGAGAAAGGGAAAGTTTAGAATTAGAGGAAGGAACTGAGATCAAGGAGGGCTGTAGAAGTTAGTAGAGTAGTAGAAAAGGTAGAAAGTAGAAAGTAGCTGCCACCATCCATTCTAGTTCAGTACATGCAAGACAAGGAATGGAACTTGTCTATACTCTAGGCTGTTATCAAATGTATCTGCTGTCAGCGAGTACTCATATATTGTAATCTTAAGCAGTACTCTCAGCGGGCTGTCTACTCTAGCCTCAACTGACAAGGGTCTAGGGAACAAAATTAAAGACAATTTAAACAATAAGTTCATCAATTATATATTTAACATGATATCATAATTCAAGCAATTTAACTTAATGTTCACTATGTCAAAATTAATATACAATGTGAGTCATTACACAAGAATTTGAGAATACCACGGCTGTCTGCCCCTGAAATCCCACAACTCCTCCAGTTGGAGACCCAAATTGGTCACCTTACAGTTCAACTCACCAAGTGTCTGAGCCTAGGTTGGATAGAGAGGAAGTGGAGGGGGTTGACAGGCACAGTCCCACCGCCCGGCCGACAGCCTGGGCTCGGCTGCTGTTCAATCGTCCAGCCTCTCTGTGTCTGCTCTCCTCTGTCGATGCTCTCAAATGTACAGTTCCCTGGGTATTTATGGGGAGTCTGGGAGCTAAACCCCCGCCCACTAGTAAGGTAGCCTTAGACTCTCTACCTACCATGCCTTAAACAGCGGCTTGTTTCATGGGCACAACCCAGCCAGCCGTCTGCAATTATCAGCTTAGCAGAAACGTTCTCCTGATAGTTCCCTTCTCTTCCCAATTGTCTCCTCTCACTGTTATCCTGTTTCCTACCGGGACGATATCCTCTCAGTCCAACACTTTTCAGTTATGATGTTCATGCTAAACTACGTCAAACTCTTTCTGACCGCCAAAAAAAGATCGCCCGCCCTCCCTTCTCTCTCTCCTGTTATATCATTGACATTCCATCATAAAACTCAGAGGTATATAAGGTATGATCATACCTTCACTGAATCCCTGCTGGGGCTTACAAAGAGATTTTTTAAGGTTTCCGTGGATCATTTTCTTGCTAGCATATGTAGCATATTGGAAGGAATGTTTGTTATTGATTGGTTTGTAGTTCAGTTGCTTTTATCTCTCTCCCCTTTTGTATATAGGGACTACATTGCGTGTCTTACATTCCTCTGGTAGTTCGTTCCTTTGTAGCAACGAACTGAGAATTGCGAAAGGGTGGCTCAGGATCCCAGCTGGCTCTCGGTATCAATGGTGAGACTCCATCTGGCCCTTCGTCCTGTCCATCTGGTCCTTCGTCCTGTCCATCTGGCCCTTCGTCATATCCATCTGGTCCTTCGTCCTATCCATCTGGTCCTTCGTCCTATCCATCTGGCCCTTCGTCCTCTCCATCTGGTCCTTCGTCCAATCCATCTGGTCCTTCGTCCTATCCATCTGGTCCTTCGTCCTATCCATCTGGCCCTTCGTCCTATCCATCTGGTCCTTCGTCCTATCCATCTGGTCCTTCGTCCTATCCATCTGGTCCTTCGTCCTATCCATCTGGTCCTTCGTCCAATCCATCTGGTCCTTCGTCCTATCCATCTGGTCCTTCGTCCTATCCATCTGGTCCTTCGTCCTGTCCATCTGGTCCTTCGTCCAATCCATCTGGCCCTTCGTCCTATCCATCTGGCCCTTCGTCCTGTCCATCTGGTCCTTCGTCCAATCCATCTGGTCCTTCGTCCTATCCATCTGGTCCTTCGTCCTATCCATCTGGCCCTTCGTCCTGTCCATCTGGTCCTTCGTCCTGTCCATCTGGTCCTTCGTCCTATCCATCTGGTCCTTCGTCCTATCCATCTGGTCCTTCGTCCTATCCATCTGGTCCTTCGTCCAATCCATCTGGTCCTTCGTCCTATCCATCTGGTCCTTCGTCCTATCCATCTGGTCCTTCGTCCTGTCCATCTGGTCCTTCGTCCTGTCCATCTGGCCCTTCGTCCTGTCCATCTGGTCCTTCGTCCAATCCATCTGGTCCTTCGTCCTATCCATCTGGTCCTTTGTCCTATCCATCTGAGTCAATGAAGCCAATGAATCTTCATTTCATGCATTCATCAATGTCAACGTGCTGCTGTGTGTTCAAGACCGTTTCTGTATGAAGGCACGAGGATGAGTTCCGTAAAATGTTTTAAATTCATCAGGCGTGAACATAGAAAGTAACTTCCATTCTGATTGAAAAACTTCCTTATTCGTCAGATTAGAATTTTGGTTGAAATGTTTAATTTATATGGCAATATATTTATTTCCATAAGCTCCTTTGAGGCATGCATAACAGTGGTATTTTAAACACGGATATTTAGGCTAAAAATTTGTTAGATTTTTTCAGCAGTCACGTATAAGTGAGTGGGGCAGGCAGTCACGTATAGGTGAGTGGGGCAGGCAGTCACGTATAGGTGAGTGGGGCAGGCAGTCACGTATAGGTGAGTGGGGCAGGCAGACACGTATAGGTGAGTGGGGCAGGCAGTCACGTATAGGTGAGTGGGGCAGGCAGTCACGTATAGGTGAGTGGGGCAGGCAGTCACGTATAGGTGAGTGGGACAGGCAGACACGTATATGTGAGTGGGGCAGGCAGTCACGTATAGGTGAGTGGGGCAGGCAGTCACGTATAGGTGAGTGGGGCAGGCAGACACGTATAGGTGAGTGGGGCAGGCAGTCACGTATAAGTGAGTGGGGCAGGCAGTCACGTATAGGTGAGTGGGGCAGGCAGTCACGTATAGGTGAGTGGGGCAGGCAGTCACGTATAGGTGAGTGGGGCAGGCAGTCACGTATAGGCGAGTGGGGCAGGCAGTCACGTATAGGTGAGTGGGGCAGGCAGTCACGTATAAGTGAGTGGGGCAGGCAGTCACGTATAAGTGAGTGGGGCAGGCAGTCACGTATAGGTGAGTGGGGCAGGCAGTCACGTATAGGTGAGTGGGACAGGCAGTCACGTATAGGTGAGTGGGACAGGCAGTCACGTATAGGTGAGTGGGACAGGCAGACACGTATAGGTGAGTGGGACAGGCAGACACGTATAGGTGAGTGGGGCAGGCAGTCACGTATAGGTGAGTGGGACAGGCAGACACGTATAGGTGAGTGGGGCAGGCAGTCACGTATAGGTGAGTGGGGCAGGCAGTCACGTATAAGTGAGTGGGGCAGGCAGTCACGTATAGGTGAGTGGGACGGGCAGACACGTATAGGTGAGTGGGACAGACAGACACGTATATGTGAGTGGGACAGGCAGACACGTATATGCGAGTGGGACAGTCACGGCTTGAGAGAGAGGGTTAGACACTTTATTTACATACAATACAATACAATTTTATTTAGGTAAGGTACATACATACAATAAATATTTACAAGGATTGTTTGACTTATAGGTAGAGCTAGTACATACAATGCCTAAAGCCACTATTACGCAAAGCGTTTCGGGCATGATAAACTTAAATGACAAGCTTAATACTAATTGAGCATAATGAGTAGAATGAAAACAAGAAATGAAAACATAGATGAAAAAGCAGCACAAATACAATTATGTCGACAAACAGCGCTCTTTAAAGAAAAAAACAGACATTGGTTGACAATAGAAGGGTAAGGTAGGTTACAGGGAATTTATTAGGTATAGCTTCGCTTTTAACTTAAACTGGTTGAGAGAGGTACAGTCTTTAACATGGTTGGGAAGGTCATTCCACATTCTGGGCCCCTTGATTTGTAGAGCATTTCTAGTTTGATTAAGTCGTACTCTAGGAATATCAAAACTGTATTTATTTCTGGTGTGATGCTCATGGGTTCTGATACAACCTTCTATGAAGCTTTTGAGATCAGGATTGGCATTATAGTTTAGCGTTTTATATATGTATAATACACATGAGAGAATGTGCAGTGACTTAATGTCTAACATATTCAGAGATTTAAGTAGGGGTACCGAGTGATGTCTGGGGCCAGAATTGGATATTGTCCTAATAGCAGCTTTGTGTTGAGTAATTAGAGGACGTAAGTGATTTTGGGTAGTAGAGCCCCAAGCACAAATACCATAGTTGAGATATGGATAGATAAGGGAGTAATAGAGTCACCAGGGCAGGGCGTGGTACATAATATCTGATCTTAGAAAGAATGCCCACAGTTTTTGAAACTTTTTTTGATATGTTTAGAATGTGTCCCTGGAAATTAAGCTTGTGGTCAATGAGAATGCCAAGGAATTTGCCATCTAATTTGTTACAAATTTGGGTATTGTTTATTTTGAGATTTATTTGATTAGAGGATTTATTGCCAAACAGAATATAAAAGGTTTTGTCAATGTTAAGGGTGAGTTTGTTGGCAGTTAGCCACAGATGGACTTTATTTAGCTCAGTATTTACTGTGGCATTTAGAGCAAGGGGATCAGGGCTGGAGTAAATGAAGGGTGTGTCGTCAGCAAATAGAATTGGTTTGAGGTGTTGGGAGGCATTTGGAAGGTCATTAATGTAGATGAGAAAGAGGAGAGGGCCAAGTATGCTGCCCTGGGGAACACCAATGTTGATGGGTAGGGTGGGAGAAATTGTATTATTCACAGAAACATATTGGAGCCTGTCAGTAAGGTAGGATTTGAGGTATTGTAGGGAGTGTCCTCTGACTCCATAATGATGTAATTTAAGAAGAAGGTTTTGGTGGTTGACAGTGTCAAAAGCTTTACGCAGGTCCACAAACAACCCAACAGGGAACTCATTTTTATCAAGAGCTGTATGAATCGAGTTAAGCATACTAATAAGTGCATCGTTAGTGCTTTTTTTGGGTCTGAAGCCATATTGGCAAGGGCTAAGTATATTGAGTTTGGCTAGATATGAGTAAAGCTGCTTATAGATTAGTTTTTCAAAATTTTTTGACAAGTTTGGCAGGATAGATATAGGTCTGTAGTTGTTAACATCTGTGAGATTACCACATTTGTGGACAGGCGTTACTCTCGCTTTTTTTAGAATATCTGGGAAGGTTTGTAGTTCAAGTGACTTGTTGAAGAGCAAAGCAATAGCAGGGGCTAAAGATCTGGAGGCTTTTTTGTAAATTAAAGTTGGTATCTCCTCAAGGGCACCAGACTTGGTTTTAAGGGAAAGGATTATCTCATTGACGTCAGTGGAATTAATAGGCTTTAGGTACAGAGACTGTGGATAGTTACCTGAAAGATAGTCATTAATGTCTGTAACATATATTACATATTTACTACATATTACATATTACATATTACATATGTAACATATAGTAACATATTTACATCTGTAGCTCTTGAAGAATATAAATACAATCTAATTAATTTTTTGTATATGAACAAATAAGTCATACCAGTTTACCACAATTAATTAGTTAATTTATAGTATATCGCCGCACTTGAATACCTTGTTTGGTGAAAATTATTATCGCCATGGCATAAATTATTAGTCTCCGTCGCTGGTCGTAAGTTTATTATAAGAGCTCAAGTTATATAGTCTGCGTGTCCTGGTACAGGTCTGACGGTACAGCGTGGTGTGTCCTGGTACAGGTCTGACGGTACAGCGTGGTGTGTCCTGGTACAGGTCTCACGGTACAGCGTGGTGTGTCCTGGTACAGGTCTGACGGTACAGCGTGGTGTGTCCTGGTACAGGTCTCACGGTACAGCGGGGAGTGTCCTGGTACAGGTCTGACGGTACAGCGGGGTGTGTCCTGGTACAGGTCTCACGGTACAGCGTGGTGTGTCCTGGTACAGGTCTGACGGTACAGCGGGGTGTGTCCTGGTACAGGTCTGACGGTACAGCGGGGAGTGTCCTGGTACAGGTCTGACGGTACAGCGGGGAGTGTCCTGGTACAGGTCTGACGGTACAGCGTGGTGTGTCCTGGTACAGGTCTGACGGTACAGCGGGGAGTGTCCTGGTACAGGTCTGACGGTACAGCGTGGTGTGTCCTGGTACAGGTCTGACGGTACAGCGGGGAGTGTCCTGGTACAGGTCTGACGGTACAGCGTGGTGTGTCCTGGTACAGGTCTGACGGTACAGCGGGGAGTGTCCTGGTACAGGTCTGACGGTACAGCGTGGTGTGTCCTGGTACAGGTCTGACGGTACAGCGTGGTGTGTCCTGGTACAGGTCTCACGGTACAGCGGGGAGTGTCCTGGTACAGGTCTGACGGTACAGCGTGGTGTGTCCTGGTACAGGTCTGACGGTACAGCGGGGAGTGTCCTGGTACAGGTCTGACGGTACAGCGTGGTGTGTCCTGGTACAGGTCTGACGGTACAGCGTGGTGTGTCCTGGTACAGGTCTGACGGTACAGCGTGGTGTGTCCTGGTACAGGTCTGACGGTACAGCGTGGTGTGTCCTGGTACAGGTCTGACGGTACAGCGTGGAGTGTCCTGGTACAGGTCTCACGGTACAGCGTGGTGTGTCCTGGTACAGGTCTGACGGTACAGCGGGGAGTGTCCTGGTACAGGTCTGACGGTACAGCGTGGTGTGTCCTGGTACAGGTCTGACGGTACAGCGTGGTGTGTCCTGGTACAGGTCTGACGGTACAGCGTGGTGTGTCCTGGTACAGGTCTGACGGTACAGCGTGGTGTGTCCTGGTACAGGTCTGACGGTACAGCGTGGTGTGTCCTGGTACAGGTCTGACGGTACAGCGTGGAGTGTCCTGGTACAGGTCTCACGGTACAGCGTGGTGTGTCCTGGTACAGGTCTGACGGTACAGCGGGGAGTGTCCTGGTACAGGTCTGACGGTACAGCGTGGTGTGTCCTGGTACAGGTCTGACGGTACAGCGTGGTGTGTCCTGGTACAGGTCTGACGGTACAGCGTGGTGTGTCCTGGTACAGGTCTGACGGTACAGCGGGGAGTGTCCTGGTACAGGTCTGACGGTACAGCGTGGTGTGTCCTGGTACAGGTCTGACGGTACAGCGGGGAGTGTCCTGGTACAGGTCTGACGGTACAGCGTGGTGTGTCCTGGTACAGGTCTGACGGTACAGCGGGGTGTGTCCTGGTACAGGTCTGACGGTACAGCGTGGTGTGTCCTGGTACAGGTCTGACGGTACAGCGTGGTGTGTCCTGGTACAGGTCTGACGGTACAGCGTGGTGTGTCCTGGTACAGGTCTGACGGTACAGCGGGGAGTGTCCTGGTACAGGTCTGACGGTACAGCGGGGTGTGTCCTGGTACAGGTCTGACGGTACAGCGGGGAGTGTCCTGGTACAGGTCTGACGGTACAGCGGGGTGTGTCCTGGTACAGGTCTGACGGTACAGCGTGGTGTGTCCTGGTACAGGTCTGACGGTACAGCGTGGTGTGTCCTGGTACAGGTCTGACGGTACAGCGTGGTGTGTCCTGGTACAGGTCTGACGGTACAGCGTGGTGTGTCCTGGTACAGGTCTGACGGTACAGCGTGGTGTGTCCTGGTACAGGTCTGACGGTACAGCGGGGTGTGTCTGGTACAGGTCTGACGGTACAGTGGGGTGTGTCCTGGTACAGGTCTGACAGTACAGCGGGGTGTGTCCTGGTACAGGTCTGACGGTACAGCGTGGTGTGTCCTGGTACAGGTCTGACGGTACAGCGTGGTGTGTCCTGGTACAGGTCTGACGGTACAGCGTGGTGTGTCCTGGTACAGGTCTGACGGTACAGCGTGGTGTGTCCTGGTACAGGTCTGACGGTACAGCGTGGTGTGTCCTGGTACAGGTCTGACGGTACAGCGGGGTGTGTCTGGTACAGGTCTGACGGTACAGTGGGGTGTGTCCTGGTACAGGTCTGACGGTACAGCGGGGTGTGTCCTGGTACAGGTCTGACGGTACAGCGGGGTGTGTCCTGGTACAGGTCTGACGGTACAGCGTGGTGTGTCCTGGTACAGGTCTCACGGTACAGCGGGGTGTGTCCTGGTACAGGTCTCACGGTACAGCGTGGTGTGTCCTGGTACAGGTCTGACGGTACAGCGTGGTGTGTCCTGGTACAGGTCTCACGGTACAGCGTGGTGTGTCCTGGTACAGGTCTCACGGTACAGCGTGGTGTGTCCTGGTACAGGTCTCACGGTACAGCGTGGTGTGTCCTGGTACAGGTCTGACGGTACAGCGTGGTGTGTCCTGGTACAGGTCTCACGGTACAGCGTGGTGTGTCCTGGTACAGGTCTCACGGTACAGCGTGGTGTGTCCTGGTACAGGTCTCACGGTACAGCGGGGAGTGTCCTGGTACAGGTCTGACGGTACAGCGGGGTGTGTCCTGGTACAGGTCTGACGGTACAGCGGGGAGTGTCCTGGTACAGGTCTGACGGTACAGCGTGGTGTGTCCTGGTACAGGTCTGACGGTACAGCGTGGTGTGTCCTGGTACAGGTCTGACGGTACAGCGGGGTGTGTCCTGGTACAGGTCTGACGGTACAGCGTGGTGTGTCCTGGTACAGGTCTGACGGTACAGCGTGGTGTGTCCTGGTACAGGTCTGACGGTACAGCGGGGTGTGTCCTGGTACAGGTCTGACGGTACAGCGTGGTGTGTCCTGGTACAGGTCTGACGGTACAGCGGGGTGTGTCCTGGTACAGGTCTGACGGTACAGCGTGGTGTGTCCTGGTACAGGTCTGACGGTACAGCGTGGTGTGTCCTGGTACAGGTCTGACGGTACAGCGTGATGTGTCCTGGTACAGGTCTGACGGTACAGCGGGGAGTGTCCTGGTACAGGTCTGACGGTACAGCGGGGAGTGTCCTGGTACAGGTCTGACGGTACAGCGGGGAGTGTCCTGGTACAGGTCTGACGGTACAGCGGGGAGTGTCCTGGTACAGGTCTGACGGTACAGCGGGGAGTGTCCTGGTACAGGTCTGACGGTACAGCGGGGAGTGTCCTGGTACAGGTCTGACGGTACAGCGGGGAGTGTCCTGGTACAGGTCTGACGGTACAGCGGGGTGTGTCCTGGTACAGGTCTGACGGTACAGCGGGGAGTGTCCTGGTACAGGTCTGACGGTACAGC
Source organism: Procambarus clarkii (assembly GCF_040958095.1). Classification (NCBI taxonomy): domain Eukaryota; kingdom Metazoa; phylum Arthropoda; class Malacostraca; order Decapoda; family Cambaridae; genus Procambarus; species Procambarus clarkii. The sequence goes on from NC_091185.1 coordinate 1,755,456, forward strand.
GGGGAGTGTCCTGGTACAGGTCTGACGGTACAGCGGGGAGTGTCCTGGTACAGGTCTGACGGTACAGCGGGGAGTGTCCTGGTACAGGTCTGACGGTACAGCGGGGAGTGTCCTGGTACAGGTCTGACGGTACAGTGGGGTGTGTCCTGGTACAGGTCTGACGGTACAGCGTGGTGTGTCCTGGTACAGGTCTGACGGTACAGCGGGGAGTGTCCTGGTACAGGTCTGACGATACAGCGGGGTGTGTCCTGGTACAGGTCTGACGGTACAGCGGGGTGTGTCCTTTTACAGGTCTGACGGTACAGCGGGGAGTGTCCTGGTACAGGTCTGACGGTACAGCGGGGTGTGTCCTGGTACAGGTCTGACGGTACAGCGTGGTGTGTCCTGGTACAGGTCTGACGGTACAGCGTGGTGTGTCCTGGTACAGGTCTGACGGTACAGCGTGGTGTGTCCTGGTACAGGTCTGACGGTACAGCGTGGTGTGTCCTGGTACAGGTCTGACGGTACAGCGTGGTGTGTCCTGGTACAGGTCTGACGGTACAGCGGGGTGTGTCTGGTACAGGTCTGACGGTACAGTGGGGTGTGTCCTGGTACAGGTCTGACGGTACAGTGGGGTGTGTCCTGGTACAGGTCTGACGGTACAGCGTGGTGTGTCCTGGTACAGGTCTGACGGTACAGCGTGGTGTGTCCTGGTACAGGTCTGACGGTACAGCGTGGTGTGTCCTGGTACAGGTCTGACGGTACAGCGGGGTGTGTCTGGTACAGGTCTGACGGTACAGTGGGGTGTGTCCTGGTACAGGTCTGACGGTACAGCGTGGTGTGTCCTGGTACAGGTCTGACGGTACAGCGTGGTGTGTCCTGGTACAGGTCTGACGGTACAGCGGGGTGTGTCCTGGTACAGGTCTGACGGTACAGCGGGGAGTGTCCTGGTACAGGTCTGACGGTACAGCGGGGAGTGTCCTGGTACAGGTCTGACGGTACAGCGTGGTGTGTCCTGGTACAGGTCTGACGGTACAGCGTGGTGTGTCCTGGTACAGGTCTGACGGTACAGCGTGGTGTGTCCTGGTACAGGTCTGACGGTACAGCGTGGTGTGTCCTGGTACAGGTCTGACGGTACAGCGTGGTGTGTCCTGGTACAGGTCTGACGGTACAGCGTGGTGTGTCCTGGTACAGGTCTGACGGTACAGCGTGGAGTGTCCTGGTACAGGTCTGACGGTACAGCGGGGAGTGTCCTGGTACAGGTCTGACGGTACAGCGTGGTGTGTCCTGGTACAGGTCTGACGGTACAGCGGCGAGTGTCCTGGTACAGGTCTGACGGTACAGCGTGGTGTGTCCTGTTTGTGTAATATAAGGATTAACGGCCGCCCTGAGTGTGTAATATAAGGATTAACGGCCGTCCTGGGTGTGTAATATAAGGATTAACGGCCGCCCTGAGTGTGTAATGTGAGGATTAACGGCCGTCTTGGGTGTGTAATGTGAGGATTAACGGCCGTCTTGGGTGTGTAATGTGAGGATTAACGGCCGTCCTGGGTGTGTAATGTGAGGATTAACGGCCGTCTTGGGTGTGTAATGTGAGGATTAACGGCCGTCCTGGGTGTGTAATGTGAGGATTAACGGCCGTCCTGGGTGTGTAATGTGAGGATTAACGGCCGTCCTGGGTGTGTAATATAAGGATTAACGGCCGCCCTGAGTGTGTAATGTGAGGATTAACGGCCGTCTTGGGTGTGTAATGTGAGGATTAACGGCCGTCCTGGGTGTGTAATGTGAGGATTAACGGCCGTCTTGGGTGTGTAATGTGAGGATTAACGGCCGTCCTGGGTGTGTAATATAAGGATTAACGGCCGCCCTGAGTGTGTAATGTGAGGATTAACGGCCGTCTTGGGTGTGTAATGTGAGGATTAACGGCCGTCCTGGGTGTGTAATGTGAGGATTAACGGCCGTCCTGGGTGTGTAATGTGAGGATTAACGGCCGTCTTGGGTGTGTAATGTGAGGATTAACGGCCGTCCTGGGTGTGTAATGTGAGGATTAACGGCCGTCCTGGGTGTGTAATGTGAGGATTAACGGCCGTCTTGGGTGTGTAATGTGAGGATTAACGGCCGTCCTGGGTGTGTAATGTGAGGATTAACGGCCGTCCTGGGTGTGTAATGTGAGGATTAACGGCCGTCTTGGGTGTGTAATGTGAGGATTAACGGCCGTCCTGAGTGTGTAATGTGAGGATTAACGGCCGTCCTGGGTGTCCAAAGACGAGGCAACACAGAACGTGACGAAAGAACGACGTTTCGGTCCGTCCTGGACCATTATCAGGTCTTGATAACGGACGGACCGAAACGTCGTCGTTTCTCCATTTTCTGACGTATGCTTTGGCCATCAGAGAGCTGCTGATTCACCCCGCCACCACACAGTGAGTGCACGCGCACGCGCACCGTAAGTAGTGAGAAGGTTTGCTTTTGTAATCAACTTACAAACGCGGTTTATATGTCAGTTCAGCGTAATTAACAGGAATTCGAAGTAAATGACGTGGCTGTAAATGTTGTAAATGTATCATATCAGTTATCCCTCGTCTCGTGTTGATCAGGGCTCTCGCGTGCAGCGACAGCAAGTAATTGGTGCAGCGCGAGTACAGCCAACCTTTGTGTTGAGCGCTGGGGTGGGGCCGTGCTGGGGTGGGGCCGTGCTGGGGTGGGGCCGTGCTGGGGCGGGGCCGTGCCGGGGTGAGGCCGTGCCGGGGTGGGACCGTGCGGGGTGAGACCGTGCTGGGGTGGGGCCGTGCTGGGGTGGGGCCGTGCTGGGGTGGGGCCGTGCTGGGGTGGGGCCGTACTGGGGTGGGGCCGTGCTGGGGCGGGGCCGTGCCGGGGTGAGGCCGTGCCGGGGTGGGACCGTGCGGGGTGAGACCGTGCTGGGGTGGGGCCGTGCTGGGGTGGGACCGTGCTGGGGTGGGGCCGTGCTGGGGTGGGGCCGTGCTGGGGTGGGGGCGTGCTGGGGTGGGGCCGTGCTGGGGTCGGATCGTGCGGGGTTGGGACCGTGCTGGGGTGGGGCCGTGCTGGGGTGGGGCCGTGCTGGGGTGGGACCGTGCTGGGGTGGGGCCGTGCTGGGGTGGGGCCGTGCGGGGGTGAGGCCGTGCCGGGGTGGGGCCGTGCCGGGGTGGGGCCGTGCTGGGGCGGGGCCGTGCTGGGGTGGGACCGTGCTGGGGTGGGGCCGTGCGGGGGTGGGGCCGTGCTGGGGCGGGGCCGTGCGGGGGTGGGGCCGTGCTGGGGTGGGACCGTGCTGGGGTGGGGCCGTGCTGGGGTGGGGCCGTGCTGGGGTGGGGCCGTGCTGGGGTGGGACCGTGCTGGGGTGGGGCCGTGCTGGGTTGGGGCCGTGCGGGGGTGAGGCCGTGCCGGGGTGGGGCCGTGCTGGGGTGGGGCCGTGCTGGGGTGGGACCGTGCTGGGGTGGGATCGTGCGGGGGTGGGGCCGTGCTGGGGTGGGATCGTGCGGGGGTGGGGCCGTGCTGGGGTGGGGCCGTGCCGGGGTGGGGCCGTGCGGGGGTGAGGCCGGGGTGGGACCGTGCGGGGTGAGACCGTGCTGGGGTGGGGCCGTGCTGGGGTGGGGCCGTGCGGGGGTGAGGCCGTGCCGGGGTGGGGCCGTGCTGGGGTGGGGCCGTGCTGGGGTGGGATCGTGCGGGGGTGGGGCCGTGCTGGGGTGGGGCCGTGCTGGGGTGGGGCCGTGCTGGGGTGGGGCCGTGCGGGGGTGAGGCCGTGCCGGGGTGGGGCCGTGCTGGGGTGGGGCCGTGCTGGGGTGGGACCGTGCTGGGGTGGGACCGTGCTGGGGTGGGACCATGCTGGGGCGGGGCCATGCTGGGGTGGAGCCGTGCTGGGGTGGAGCCGTGCTGGGGTGAGGCCGTGCGGGGGTTGGGCCGTGCTGGGGTGAGGCCGTGCGGGGGTGGAGTCCCCGGGGGGGGGGGGGGGGGTGTCGTGGACACTGTTATTGCCACTCAACACAAACTGTTTCATTTACCATAACTGCTGAACAAGGGCGGCAAACGTGATGCCAGGCATGACAGCAGGTTGTCATCTGCCATGGGCGCTCACACCAATATTGATCCTTTTGGAAAAAAAATATAAAATCATTTTGTTACTCATAACCAATTTACCGCCTCATGCCAGAGTATAAAATGTCTCTGATGAAAAATAAATAAATTTGTTTTTGAAGTGTTTGGTCTCGAACGCGGGTCCTTTAAAATGAGAGGCAATCATTTCTGGGATGTATGCTTTATGAGGTAGAGAAGCTCATCAGGATGTGATTACCTTGCTCGTACCCTAGACCCTCGTACCCTAGACCCTCGTACCCTAGACCCTCGTACCCTACACCCTCGTACCCTACACCCTCGTACCCTAGTACCCTAGACCCTCGTAGCCTGGTACCTTAGACCCTCGTACCCTAGACCCTCGTACCCTAGACCCTCGTTCCCTCGTACCCTAGACCCTCGTTCCCTCGTACCCTAGACCCTCGTACCGTAGACCCTCGTACCGTAGACCCTCGTACCGTAGACCCTCGACCCTCGTACCGTAGACCCTCGTACCGTAGACCCTCGTACCGTAGACCCTCGACCCTCGTACCGTAGACCCTCGACCCTCGTACCCTAGACCCTCGTACCCTTGTATCTCCGCCTCCGTCACTAAACACAAACCATCGCGGAAATTAAGGAAAAAATATCAAGTCAAAAGTGACCATATATCACGTAATTGTAATTAATATTACAGTTATATGAAAATCTTGAGGCAAAGTGAAATTCACACCAGTTGCTCCATCTATCATCATTCTATTACGCAGGAAGAACCGCACGTCTATGGGTCATCCAATAAGGTTAGCAGACTTCTAGATGTTACCACTGCTAGGCTTAGGCTCGGCTACAAGTACCTCTGGGAGTTTGTAACATCTGCTGATGTAGATTTGACTAAATGTAAACTCTGTCAGCAGAACTATTTGCATACTTTGCGTCATTATATAATGGAATGTGAAAAAATCGCGGAATTCAGAGATAACACCATCAATAGTGTCCAAGAAATGTTTAAGTACTTCATTCATAATGATGTGCTGCCAGGAATCTTATCGAAGTATCCAATATTTGCTTACTGTAGGTGCAGCCTGCACATGACTGTAAAGCTGCCGCCCAGTTGGGTGTGGAGCACATGACTGTAAAGCTGCCGCCCAGTTGGGTGGGTGTGGAGCACATGACTGTAAAGCTGCCGCCCAGTTGGGTGGGTGTGGAGCACATGACTGTAAAGCTGCCGCGCAGTTGGGTGGGTGTGGAGCACATGACTGTAAAGCTGCCGCCCAGTTGGGTGGGGTGTGGAGCACATGACTGTAAAGCTGCCGCCCAGTTGGGTGGGTGTGGAGCACATGACTGTAAAGCTGCCGCCCAGTTGGGTGGGGTGTGGAGCACATGACTGTAAAGCTGCCGCCCAGTTGGGTGGGGTGTGGAGCACATGACTGTAAAGCTGCCGCCCAGTTGGGTGGGGTGTGGAGCACATGACTGTAAAGCTGCCGCCCAGTTGGGTGGGTGTGGAGCACATGACTGTAAAGCTGCCGCCCAGTTGGGTGGGGTGTGGAGCACATGACTGTAAAGCTGCCGCCCAGTTGGGTGGGGTGTGGAGCACATGACTGTAAAGCTGCCGCCCAGTTGGGTGGGTGTGGAGCACATGACTGTAAAGCTGCCGCCCAGTTAGGTGGGGTGTGGAGCACATAACTGTAAAGCTGCCGCCCAGTTGGGTGGGTGTGTAGCACATGACTGCAAAGTTGCCGCCCAGTTGGGTGGGGTGTGGAGCACATAACTGTAAAGCTGCCGCCCAGTTGGGTGGGTGTGTAGCACATGACTGTAAAGTTGCCGCCCAGTTGGGTGGGTGTGTAGCACATGACTGTAAAGCTGCCGCCCAGTTGGGTGGGTGTGGAGCACATGAGTGTAGACGGCCCGGGTCGTCACTGGACAAACCTATACCAATCCAGTCCAAGATTTCCTACCTCATTACCTCTCCTGAGGACGCTTTCCCCCCACAAAGTACCGAAGCAGTTAAAAAAAAACACATATTTTATTCAGATTTATATGGATGAAATGTTACCGTATTATCATGTGGCAATTGAGTGATTGTGTTGACAACCGTAATATTGATCTTAAAGCAACGCAATCAAAGACAAATGGAAAATAACAAACATACCTGGTTGATACCTGGTTGATGGGGTTCTGGGAGTTCGTCTACTCCCCAAGCCCAGCCCGAGGCCAGGCTCGACTTGTGAGAGTTTGGTCCACCAGGCTGTTGCTTGGAGCGGCCCGCAGGCCCACATACCCACCACAGCCCGGTTGGTCCTGGTCCATATTAAACCATTTACTTACCATCTGTTTAATAACACATTACCTGAGAGACTTTACACACAAATACTGTAAGCCAGAGTTGATTGTTTTCCTGATATATATACATAGAACTGTTCAGTACAGTGATACATAGTTCTGGTCCTGGCGGGCATTATTAATTGTGTGTGTGTCACGCTGTGTCACGGGGTGTTGCTGGATGGTTTGTCACGCTGTGTCACGGGATGTTGCTGGATGGTTTGTCACGCTGTGTGACGAGATGTTGCTGGATGGTTTGTCACGCTGTGTCACGGGTTGTTGCTGGATGGTTTGTCACGCTGTGTCACGGGATGTTGCTGGATGATTTGTCACGCTGTGTGATGAGATGTTGCTGGATGGTTTGTCACGCTGTGTCACGGGTTGTTGCTGGATGGTTTGTCACGCTGTGTCACGCGATGTTGCTGGATGATTTGTCACGCTGTGTGACGAGATGTTGCTGGATGGTTTGTCACGCTGTGTCACGGGTTGTTGCTGGATGGTTTGTCACGCTGTGTCACGGGATGTTGCTGGATGATTTGTCACGCTGTGTGACGAGATGTTGCTGGATGGTTTGTCACGCTGTGTCACGGGTTGTTGCTGGATGGTTTGTCACGCTGTGTCACGCGATGTTGCTGGATGGTTTGTCACGCTGTGTCACGGGATTTACTCACTAGATTGTGAACCCGCCTCATCCACCTGTGTACCTGCCTGGTAAGGTACCAGGATGGACAAGGACAGGTACCAGGATGGACAAGGACAGGTACCAGGATGAACAAGGACAGGTACCAGGATGGACAAGGACAGGTACCAGGATGGACAAGGACAGGTACCAGGATGGACAAGGACAGGTACCAGGATGGACAAGGACATGTACCAGGATGGACAAGGACAGGTACCAGGATGAACAAGGACAGGTACCAGGATGGACAAGGACAGGTACCAGGATGGACAAGGACAGGTACCAGGATGGACAAGAACAGGTACCAGGATGGACAAGGACAGGTACCAGGATGGACAAGGGCAGGTACCAGGATGGACAAGGACAGGTGCCAGGATGGACAAGGGCAGGTACCAGGATGGACAAGGACAGGTACCAGGATGGACAAGGACAGGTACCAGGATGGACAAGGGCAGGTACCAGGATGGACAAGGACAGGTACCAGGATGGACAAGGACAGGTACCAGGATGGACAAGGACAGGTACCAGGATGGACAAGGACAGGTACCAGGATAGACAAGGGCAGGTACCAGGATGGACAAGGACAGGTACCAGGATGGACAAGGACAGGTATCAGGATGGACAAGGACAGGTGCCAGGATGGACAAGAGCAGGTACCAGGATGGACAAGGACAGGTACCAGGATGGACAAGGATAGATACCAGGATGGACAAGGACAGGTGCCAGGATGGACAAGGGCAGGTACCAGGATGGACAAGGACAGGTACCAGGATGGACAAGGACAGGTACCAGGATGGACAAGGACAGGTGCCAGGATGGACAAGGATAGGTACCAGGATGGACAAGGACAGGTACCAGGGTGGACAAGGACAGGTACCAGGATGGACAAGGACAGGTGCCAGGATGGACAAGGACAGGTACCAGGATGGACAAGGACAGGTACCAGGATGGACAAGGACAGGTACCAGGATGGACAAGGACAGGTACCAGGATGGACAAGGACAGGTACCAGGATGGACAAGGACAGGTACCAGGATGGACAAGGACAGGTACCAGGATGAACAAGGACAGGTACCAGGATGGACAAGGACAGGTACCAGGATGGACAAGGACAGGTACCAGGATGGACAAGGACAGGTACCAGGATGGACAAGGGCAGGTACCAGGATGGACAAGGACAGGTGCCAGGATGGATAAGGGCAGGTACCAGGATGGACAAGAACAGGTACCAGGATGGACAAGGACAGGTGCCAGGATGGACAAGGACACGTACCAGGATGGACAAGGACAGGTACCAGGATGGACAAGGACAGGTACCAGGATGGACAAGGACAGGTACCAGGATGGACAAGGACAGGTACCAGGATGGACAAGGACAGGTACCAGGATGGACAAGGACAGGTACCAGGATGGACAAGGACAGGTACCAGGATGGACAAGGACAGGTACCAGGATGGACAAGAACAGGTACCAGGATGGACAAGGACAGGTACCAGGATGGACAAGGACAGGTACCAGGATGAACAAGGACAGGTACCAGGATGGACAAGGACAGGTACCAGGATAGACAAGGACAGATACCAGGATGGACAAGGACAGGTACCAGGATGGACAAGGACAGGTACCAGGATGGACAAGGACAGGTACCAGGATGGACAAGGACAGGTACCAGGATGGACAAGGGCAGGTATCAGGATGGACAAGGACAGGTACCAGGATGGACAAGGACAGGTGCCAGGATGGACAAGGACAGGTACCAGGATGGACAAGGACAGGTACCAGGATGGACAAGGACAGGTACCAGGATGGACAAGGACAGGTACCAGGATGGACAAGGACAGGTACCAGGATGGACAAGGACAGGTACCAGGATGGACAAGGACAGGTACCAGGATGGACAAGGACAGGTACCAGGATGGACAAGGGCAGGTACCAGGATGGACAAGGACAGGTGCCAGGATGGATAAGGGCAGGTACCAGGATGGACAAGAACAGGTACCAGGATGGACAAGGACAGGTGCCAGGATGGACAAGGACACGTACCAGGATGGACAAGGACAGGTACCAGGATGGACAAGGACACGTACCAGGATGGACAAGGACAGGTACCAGGATGGACAAGGACAGGTACCAGGATGGACAAGGACAGGTACCAGGATGGACAAGGACAGGTACCAGGATGGACAAGGACAGGTACCAGGATGGACAAGAACAGGTACCAGGATGGACAAGGACAGGTACCAGGATGGACAAGGACAGGTACCAGGATGGACAAGGACAGGTACCAGGATGGACAAGGACAGGTACCAGGATGGACAAGGACAGGTACCAGGATGGACTAGGACAGGTATCAGCTGAGAGATAAGAAGCTACAAAGACACATATACAGCTAACTCGATGCGTTTTAAGCTTTCATAAAATCCCGAGCCACTTAAGCTGACATATGAGAGCTTGGTCCACCAGGCTGTTGTTTGGAGCGGCTCGCAGGCCCACATATCCACAACAGCCTGGTTGGTCCGGCACTTTTTGCCAAAAAATACATTTATATACCTTTCCAGTTACGGAATATTTAATATTACAGTCAGGAATAGACACTAAACATGCAGAACATGAAATAATAAACGGTTTAATCCTCCATAAAATGCACAATTGTTCCCTCCTCCCAAAAAAATGTTTTATTTTGGTTTTTAACCGACAATGTTTACCCATAACGTAGAAAACGTATTTTGATTTCCTGGTGCAAGTTTGGAAAGATTTAAGTTGAGGCGAGTGGGAAACACCCAGAAGCATATATATCATAACAAAACCTGAACATATTCTTGGTTTGCGGTCACATTTATTGGGGTACAAAGTGTTACATTTTCGTTATGTTCTCTCATTTTGGAGTGGTGGTTTAAATGGTGGGGGGTGACGGTAGTGGGGGAGGGGGTGTGGTGGTGTTGGAGAGGTGGGGAGGGGGGGGGGGAGAGAGGGGAGTAGTGGGGTTGGGGACGGGGTGTGGTGGTGTTGGAGAGGTGGGGAGGGGGGAGAGAGGGGTGTAGTGGGGTTGGAGAAGGGGTGTGGTGGGACTAGGGATGGGGGAGGCCGGGATGTACTCACCTAGTTGTGTTTGCGGGGGTTGAGCTCTGGCTCTTTGGTCCCGCCTCTCAACCGTGCGTGGCGGGACTGAAGAAGGGCGGTAGTGGAGCAACTCGTCTTCTTGAAATAATGTCACTTTTCGCCCGTATGCGCACTATGTCCAAAAATGGACGTAATTTGAAATGAAATCGGCTCACGAAAGTGATGTACTGTCCCGTTTTCTGTCTAAATCCTCCGGTTTACTCGGTTAGGTTAGGAAAAGAAACTTTCAATTAACGATTTTCATGACGTTTTGAAACCTGAGGAGACCTTCCTGCCTTCCTAACCTACCAGCGGACCCTTAACTTACTGTTTTGGAAAAAAAATCTTTTTTATTTTTTCATTTAAATTTTCAATTTTACATTTTCAAACTACGTCCATTTTCGGCCATACAGGTAAACGCCCAAATTCAGACGTAACTTATAAGAGGACGGGTTATCCAGAGGGGTCAGGGTGTGACAGAGGACGGAGAGGAAGTGGGCACAACCGGCTCTCTCGAATGGCATCGCATTTTGTCGTCAAACTCCCCAACGGACAAAATATGTTGTACTGTAAGTAACAGCGGCAGCCACACATTCACATTTTCTATGCGTGGAGTCCATTGGTTAGGTTAGGTTCGGGCACTTTAGTGGATCATTTTCTGTCCGTTGTGAGAACTGGAGAGGACAGCCTGGTATGTGTCCGCATGGTGGTATGTGTCCGCATGGTGGTATGTGTCCGCATGGTGGTATGTGTCCGCATGGTGGTATGTGTCCGCATGGTGGTATGTGTCCGCATGATGGTATGTGTCCGCATGGTGGTATGTGTCCGCATGATGGTATGTGTCCGCATGGTGGTATGTGTCCGCATGGTGGTATGTGTCCGCATGGTGGTATGTGTCCGCATGATGGTATGTGTCCGCATGATGATATGTGTCCGCATGGTGGTATGTGACCGCATGGTAGTATGTGACCGCATGATGGTATGTGTCTGCATGATGGTATGTGTCAGCATGATGGTATGTGTCCGCTTGGTGGTATGTGACCACATGGTGGTATGTGTCCGCATGGTGGTATGTGTCCGCATGGTGGTATGTGTCCGCATGGTGGTATGTGTCCGCATGATGATATGTGTCCGCATGGTGCTATGTGTCCGCATGGTGGTATGTGTCCGCATGATGGTATGTGTCCGCATGGTGGTATGTGTCCGCATGGTGGTATGTGACCGCATGATGGTATGTGTCCGCATGGTGGTATGTGTCCGCATGGTGGTATGTGACCACATGGTGGTATGTGTCCGCATGGTGGTATGTGTCCGCATGATGGTATGTGTCCACATGATGATATGTGTCCGCATGGTGCTATGTGTCCGCATGATGGTATGTGTCCACATGATGATATGTGACCACATGGGGGTATGTGACCACATGGTGGTATGTGTCCGCATGGTGGTATGTGTCCGCATGGTGGTATGTGACCGCATGGTGGTATGTGTCCGCATGGTGGTATGTGTCCGCATGATGGTATGTGTCCGCATGATGATATGTGTCCGCATGGTGGTATGTGACCGCATGATGGTATGTGACCGCATGATGGTATGTGTCCGCATGGTGGTATGTGTCCGCATGGTGGTATGTGTCCGCATGGTGGTATGTGTCCGCATGATGGTATGTGTCCGCATGATGATATGTGTCCGCATGGTGGTATGTGACCGCATGGTGGTATGTGTCCGCATGGTGGTATGTGTCCGCATGGTGCTATGTGTCCGCATGGTGCTATGTGTCCGCATGGTGCTATGTGTCCGCATGGTGGTATGTGTCCGCATGATGGTATGTGTCCGCATGATGGTATGTGTCCGCATGATGGTATGTGTCCGCATGATGGTATGTGTCCGCATGATGGTATGTGTCCGCATGATGGTATGTGTCCGCATGATGGTATGTGTCCGCATGATGGTATGTGTCTGCATGATGGTATGTGTCTGCATGATAGTATGTGTCTGCATGATGGTATGTGTACGCATGGTGGTATGTGACTGCATGGTGGTATGTGTCCACATGGTGGTATGTGTCCGCATGGTGGTATGTGTCCGCATGGTGGTATGTGACCGCATGATGGTATGTGTCCGCATGATGGTATGTGTCCGCATGATGGTATGTGTGTGCATGATGGTATGTGTCCGCATGATGGTATGTGTACGCATGGTGGTATGTGACCACATTGTGGTATGTGTCCACATGGTGGTATGTGACCGCATGGTGGTATGTGACCGCATGGTGGTATGTGTTTGCATGATGGTATGCGACCGCATGGTGGTATGTGTTTGCATGATGGTATGCGACCGCATGGTGGTATGTGTCCGCAAGATGGTATGTGTCCACATGGCGCCTGACAGCTGGGTGGGCAGCGCTTCAGATTCGTAGTCCTGAGGTTCCAGGTTCGATGCCCCGGTGGAGGCGGAGACAAATGGGCAAAATCTTTCTCTCACCCTGATGCCCCTGTTCACCTAGCAGTAAATAGGTACCTGGGAGTTAGACAGCTGCTACGGGCTGCGTCCTGGAGGTGTGTAACAAAAAAGGAGGCCTGGTCGAGGACCGGGCCGCGGGGACACTAAGCCCCGACATCATCTCAAGATAACCTGAAGAAGATGGTACCATGTCCATCCAGAGGGAACCGGTCGGCCGAGCGGACAGCACACTGGACTTGTGATCCTGTGGTCCTGGGTTCGATCCCAGGCGCCGGCGAGAAACAATGGGCATAGTTTCTTTCACCCTATGCCCCTGTTACCTAGCAGTAAAATAGGTACCTGGGTGTTAGTCAGCTGTCACGGGCTGCTTCCTGGGGGTGGAGGCCTGGTCGAGGACCGGGCCGCGGGGACACTAAAGCCCCGAAATCATCTCAAGATAACCTCAAGATAACCTCAAGATGTCGGGTGTACCCAGCTAACTCAGCACATTGTTCTTACCCCATTATTGTTATCTCCTCGCCCTCCCCTCCTCATTAATATATATTTTCAAATCAAATCAAATGTTTATTGAGGTAAAAGTACCTACATGGAAGATTAGTTACAAACATAATGTTGGAGTTATAGATAGAGCAACCCGTTCTCGCAAATTTAATAAGTCAATATTGACTTATTAGTTGCGTGCATAGGTGACATACTAAACATAATAGTTTCCCTTGAAAAGCTTCATAGAAAACACCAACCTTACCTAACCTACTTAGTATGTTAAAATAAGCATCTTATAGCTTCGTAATTACAATTGTTACTTAACCTATTATAGGTATAGGTTAAGTAATAATTGTAATTACGAAGCAATAAGATGCTTATCTTAACATACTAAGAAGGTTAGGTAAGGTTGGTGTTTTCTATGAAGCTTTTCAAGGGAAACTATTATGTTAAGTATGTCACCTATGCACATATTTAATAAGTCAATATTGACTTATTAAATTTGCGAGAACGGGTTGAGATAGAGCTAGTACATACAGTACCTAAACCCTCTAGTACGTATAGAGTTTCGGGCAACGTTGTTTTATTACTTTTTATTCCATTCACCTGGGCTGTAGGAGACTCGAATCGTGTACCCCATGCGTGTGAGGCCCAAGATCTATATAATACAGCTCTTTTATAATACATCTTTTATATAATAAACCTCTTTTATAATACATATTGTAGTTTGATAGTTATCTGTCGTTATTTCAGCTTGTTCTCTCAATTTTCCACTCAGTAGGAACACAATTCCTAACATGACGGGTGCCACCTCAAGCATTCAGACTAACCTATCGAGGCCGCTGAATAGAATACGTCAAAAGCCATTTAAACTAGATTGGTTGATTGGGTAGAAGACAAGATGGAGGAGAAGCGGCGGTGATGGTGGTGTTGGTCTGGGGGAGTAAAGGAGCTACACGAGCAGTTGGCTATAGTTCATGACGGCGCGTGTCGGGTATATATCATGTGATCAATATATCTTTTTGGTAGTGGATATTTAGAGTAATTGTTGTGGGAATATTTGTGTAGGATTACTAAGCAATAAGATGCTTATCTTAACGTACTAAGAAGGTTAGGTAAGGTCGGTGTTTTCTATGAAGCTTTTCAAGGTAAACTAAAATATTCACAATAAATTAGTATGTCACATGCACGTATTTAATAAGTCAATATTGACTGTAAGAAAGTGCGAGAACGGGTTGACTATATATATATTTATAATATATATATATATATATATATATATATATATATATATATATATATATATATATATATATATATATATATATATATATATATCTATATCGCTCTTCATATCTTCATGATGGGGCTGCATACTCAAAGACTGGTCTCACGTAGGCTGTGTTAAGCGCTCTGAATGCCTTCTTACTTAGGTTTCAGAATGACGTTCTAACTTTTGCTAGCGTAGAGTACGCTGCTGTTGTTATCCGAGTTATATGTGCCTCAGGAGTTAGATTTGTTGTTACGTCCACTCCCAGGACTCCTCTCGAATCGTCACAGGAAGAAAGTTTGTGTGTGTGTATTTACTATTTGTATCTGCAGAATCGAGCTATTAGCTCTTGGACCCCGCCTTTCTAACCAACTTATTTGTCCTCTATTATATCTACTAAATATATTTCTCTTTAACACACGCACGCACACACACATCCCCAGGAAGCAGCCCATAGCAGCTGTCTAACTCCTAGGTACCTATTTACTGCTAGGTGAGCAGGTGCATCAGAGTGAAAGAAACTGCCCATTTCTTTCCATTTTCGCCGGGAATCGAACCCGGACCATTAGGACTACGACCTCAAAGAACGGGCCACTCAGCCACGTGGTTATCTTGAGATGATTTCGGGGCTTTAGTGTCCCCGCGGCCCGGTCCTCGACCAGGCCTCCACCCCCAGGAAGCAGCCCGTGACAGCTGACTAACTCCCAGGTACCTATTTACTGCTAGGTAACAGGGGCATTCAGGGTGAAAGAAACTTTTTGCCCATTTGTTTCTGCCTCGTGCGGGAATCGAACCCGCGCCACAGAATTACGAGTCCTGCGCGCTATCCACCAGGCTACGAGGCCCCATATTCCCATATTCACCTAATTGTATTCACCTAGTTGTACTTGCGGAGGTTGAACTTTAGCTCTTTGGTCCCGTCTTTCAACCGTCAATCAACTGGTGTACAGATTCCTGAGCCTACTGGGCTCTATCATATCTACATTTGTAACTGTGTATGGAGTCAGCCTCCACCACATCACTGCCTAATGCATTCCAACTGTTAACTACTCTGACACTGAAAAAATCTTTCTAATGTCTGTGTGGCTCATCTGGGTACTAAGTTTCCACCTGTGTCCCTCCAAATGACTAAGAAATGTAAGGAACTGCTCGGACCCTGTACGGGTGCTCAGCAAGTGGAATGAACTGAAACTAGTTGTCCCAACAGCGCTTTGGTAACACACTCGCCCCCCGCGCTTCGCTAGGGCTTTGGCCTGGGTTCGTATCCTAGCCTGGGAGGATTGACTAGACGCCAATCCTTAACTGTACGCCTCAGTTCACCCAGCAGTGAATGGGTACCTAATTTTTGTTAAACGATTTGACGGGTCGTATCCCAGGAAAAAAATAGGATTTCGGGACACGTGCCCGACACGCCATGTGTGCTGGTGGCTGTACAACAATGTAAGAACTCTTGTATATAAAAAACAAGAGTTGTAGAAACCACCTCCAGCCACAACTTGAAGGGAAGATGCATACCAAAATGTGAACGTCAAACTTACAGAACAGGTATAACGAGAACTGTCGGCGGGGCATAAAGACTTTGGCCTCACTTCCCCGTAGTGAAGTCTGGCTCTGGTGCCATTAAGCGCATAACCAAAAATATAATATATATCCTTGTGTCAAATTAGGTTCGTTGTTATCACATTTGGAGAGTGAAGCTGCTCCTTTACCAGCTGTCGGAGGACGAGGGTGTAGGAGGTAATCAGATCCTTCCTTCAGCTAATTTGCTGGAGGTTGTTGACTGCCAGCATGTTTGTGTGAGCCAAGATTAATCTGCGATTGGAAGTGGATCGAAGTTTCACGTGTGTCTTGCCTGGTCTGTGTGTGTAGGTAAACATGCACGTCCAGGGCGCATGGGAAGACACGAGGACATGTCTTCGTGTTCTTGTGTTAATGTCCTCGTTGTGCGTCCTCTCTGTGCGTCCTCTCTGTGCGTCCTCTTTGTGCGTTCCTCCCCTACCTCTCCACCTCACACACACACGCAGGTGTAGTGTAGGGTGTGTTGCTCTGCTGATAAGAAAAGGCTGGAGTTTTGAGGAGATGGTTATTCAGGGCTGTGATTGTTTCAGTAACTACCTTGAGGTTACCTTGAGGTGCTTCCGGGGCTTAGCGTCCCCGCGGCCCGGTCGTCGACCAGGCCTCCTGGTTGCTGGACTGATCAACCAGGCTGTTGGACGCGGCTGCTCGCAGCCTGACGTATGAGTCACAGCCTGGTTGATCAGGTATCCTTTGAAGGTGTTTATCCAGTTCTCTCTTGAACACTGTGAGGGGTCTGCCAGTTATGCCCCTTATGTGTAGTGGAAGCGTGTTGAACAGTCTCGGGCCTCTGATGTTGATAGTTCTCTCTGAGTACCTGTTGCACCTCTGCTCTTCAACGGGGGTATTCTGCACATCCTGTCATGCCTTCTGGTCTCATGTGCTGTTATTTCTGTGTGCAGGTTTGGGACCAGCCCCTCTACTATTTTCCACGTGTAAATTATTATGTACCTCTCCCGCCTGCGCTCAAGGGAGTACAGTTTTAGACTCTTTAGTCGGTCCCAATAGTTTAGATGTTTTACTGAGTGGATTCTAGCAGTAAAGGATCTCTGCACGCTCTCCAGGTCAGCAATTTCTCCAGCTTTGAAAGGGGCTGTCATTGTGCAGCAGTACTCCACTCTAGAGAGCACAAGCGTTTTGAAAAGTATCATCATCGGTATAGCATCTCTAGTGTGAAAAGTTCTTGTTATCCAACCTGTCATTTTTCTTGCAGTTGTGACGGCCACTTTATTGTGTTCTTTAAAGGTAAGGTCTTCCCATGAGTACACCCAGATCCTTTACATTGCCTTTTCGTTCTATGTTATGATTTGCCTGAGTTTTGTACGTGGTTTCCGTTTTTATATTTTCATTTTTTCCATAGCGCATGAGCTGGAACTTATCTTCGTTAAACACCATATTATTTTCTGTAGCCCATAGAAAGACCTGATCTACATCTGACTGGAGGTTCGCCGTGTCCTCTATGTTGCCTACTCTCATGAAGATCCTAGTGTCATCTGTAAAGGATGATACAGTGCTATAGGTTGTGTTCTTGTCTATGTCCGATATGAGGATGAGAAAAAGTACTGGAGCAAGCACAGTACCCTGGGGGACTGAGCTCTTCACGGTTGATGGGCTGGATTTTATTTTGTTGACTATTACACATTGGGTTCTGTTGGTCAGGAAATTGTAGATCCATCTGCCTATTTTTCCGGTAATTCCTTTTGAACGCATTTTATGTGCAATAACACCATGGTCAAATTTATCAAAAGCTTTTGCGAAATCTGTGTAAATTACATCAGCGTTTTGTTTGTCTTCCATAGCATCTAATGCCATATCATAGTGGTCCAGCAACTGCGACAGGCAAGAGCGCCCTGTTCTGAAACCATGTTGTCCGGGGTTATGGAGTTGCTGTGATTCCATGTATTTTGTGATCTTACTTCTTAGCACTCTCTCAAAAATTTTTATGATGTGCGATGTTAGTGCTATCGGTCTGTAATTTTTTGCCTCTGCCTTATTTCCTCCTTTATGAAGTGGTGCTATCTCTGCTGTTTTTAGTATATCAGGAATAACGCCAGTATCTAGGCGTTGTCTCCACAGAATGTGGAGGGCCTGCGATAGTGGTTTTTTACAATTCTTTATGAATATGGAGTTCCAAGAATCCGGGCCTGGTGCAGAGTGCATAGGCATACTGTTTATGGCTTCTTCAAAATCCAGTGGGGATAGGGTGACGTCTGATATATGATTTGATATTGGTATCGTATCCATGAAAAATTCATTTGGGTTATCACTACATAACAGGCACCATAGCAATTGGAGGACAAAAACCTATAGTTGTAGTCATACATAACCCCTCCACCAAATGACAGAAGACCCAGACAGGAATATGATACAAACAACATGGCCACCATTAATATAATATAGAGAGCAGCTTTTGTAGCTAGCAGGAACGGATTCGGACTGCTAATCATGAGAGACTTCAACAACGGGAAGATAGATTGGGAGAACAGAGACCAACATGGAGGACATGGAGAGCAAAGCTGCTGGACATGGCAACATGAAACTTTCTAAGCCAACACATCAAGGGACCGACAAGAATGAGAGGAGAGGATGAACCAGCTATGCTTGATCTTGCATTTACTCTAAATGAGTCGGATATAAGGGAAGTTAGGTTGGAAGCCCCCTTTTGAAAGAAGTAATCACAGTGTATTGATCTTTGAGTACCTGGTAGAGCTAGGATTTATCTCCCCAAAAAAAGAACTGGGAAACAAAGGGCTGGCGTACCAAAAGGGAAATTATGAGGAGATGAGAAAATTCCTAAAGGATATACCATGGGACACAGAACTTACAACTAAGTCCGTACAATACATGATGGACTTTGTCACCCCAAAAATGTCAGGAGGCAGTAAACAGGTTTATCCCGGCCCAAAAGGAAAAAAAAAACGAAAAGCAAAAGAAGAATCCATGGTTTAATAGGGCATGTATGAAAGCAAAGGAAGTGAACAAAAGGGCGTGGAGGAACTTCCGAAATAACAGAACACCAGAAAGCAGAGAGAGAGAGAGACCAGAAAGCCAGGAATGAGTATGTCAGGGTGAGAAGAGAAGTTGAGAAAAAGTATGAAAATGATATAGCAAATAAAGCCAAGACCGAACCAAAGCTACTACACAGTCACATCAGGAGGAAAACAACAGTGAAAGAACAGGTGATGAAACTTAGAACGGGTGAGGACAGGTACACAGAGAATGACAAAGAGGTGTGTGAAGAACTCAACAAAAGGTTCCAGGAGGTCTTCACAATAGAACGAGGTGAGGTCACTGCGCTAGGAGAGGTGGCAGTAAACCAGGCGGCCTTGGAAGGGTTCGAAATTACAAAAGATGGGGTCAAGAGGCATCTATTGATCTGGATGAGAGAAAGGCTGTTGGTCCGGACGGAATCTCACCATGGGTAGTGAAAGAGTGTGCAGAGGCACTTTGCTTGCCACTTTCCATAGTGTATAGTAGGTCACTGGAGACGGGAGACCTACCAGAAATATGGAAGACTGCTAATGTAGTACCAATATACAAAAAGGGTGACAGACAAGAGGCACTGAACTACAGGCCAGTGTCCTTAACTTGTATACCATGCAAGGTGATGGAAAAGATTGTGAGAGAAAATCTAGTAACACATCTGGAGAGAAGGGACTTCGTGACAACCTATTAACATGGGTTCAGGGAGGGTAAATCTTGCTAATAGAATTATACGATCAGGTGACAAAGATTAAGCAAAAAAGAGAAGGATGAGCGGACTGCATTTTTTGGACTGTCGGAAAGCCTTTGACACAGTACTCCATAAAAAGGCTGATGCATAAGCTGGAGAAACAGGCAGGAGTAACTGGTAGGGCGCTCCAGTGGATAAGGGAAGCAGAGAGTTACAGTGAGGGGTGAGACCTCAGATTGGCGTGAAGTCACCAGTGGAGTCCCACAGGGCTCTGTACTCGGTCCTATCCTGTTTCTGATATACGTAAATGATCTCCCAGAGGGTATAGTCTCACTCCTCTCAATGTTTGCTGACGACGCCAAAATTATGAAAAGGATTAAGACAGAGGAGGACAGCTTGAGGCTTCAAGAAGACCTGGACAAGCGGCAGGAATGGTCGAACAAATGGTTGTTAGAGTTTAACCCAAGCAAATGTAATGTAATGAAGATAGGTGTAGGGAGCAGGAGGCCAGATACGAGGTATCATTTGGGAGATGAAATTATTCAAGAATCAGAGAGAGAAAGACTTGTGGGTTGATGTCGCACCAAACCTGTCCTCCGAAGCCCACATCAAGAGGATAACATCAGCGGCATATACTAGGTTGGCCAACATAAGAACGGCCTTTAGAAACTTGTAAAAGGAATCATTCAGAACTTTGTATACCACATATGTCAGACCAATCCTGGAGTATACAGCTCCAGCATGGAGTCCATATCTAGTCAAGCATAACACTAAACTGGAAAAGGTTCAAAGGTTTGTCATTAGACAATTACCCGAAATGAGGGGTATGAGCTACGAGGAGAGACTACGGGAATTAAACTCACGTCGCTGGAAGACAGAAGAGATACAGGGGACATGATCACCACATAAAAGATTCTCAAAGGAATTGATGTGATAGAGCCCAGTAGGCTCAGGAACCTGTACACCAGTTGATTGACAGTTGAGAGGCGGGACCAAAGAGCCAGAGCTCAACCTCCCCAAGCACAATTAGGTGAGTACACACACACACACACACACACACACACACACACACACACACACACACACACACACACACACACACACACACACACACATCACTTCCTAATGGAATGCATTAGGAAGTGATGTGGTGGAGGCTGACTCCATACACAGTTTCAAGTGTAGATATGACAGAGCCCGATAGGCTCATGAATCTGTACACCTGTTGATTGACGGTTGAGAGGCGGGACCAAAGAGCCAGAGCTCAACCCCCGCAAACACAACTAGGTGAGTACAACTAGGTGAGTACACACACACACACACACACACACAACTCTCCCAGAAACTTTTAAACTTGTGTTCAATGTTTTGACGTATGATTGATAAATATCTCTCCAGTAAGATATAACTGATCTTTGATATGCCCCCGGGCGCGCGAGAAGGATTATTTGATCCTTCCTTATATAACAAAATAATCGCTTCTTCTTAAAACATTTTTTTTTGCTGAAAATAAAAGATAATGGATGAAAAAATCTGACATATTAATATTCATATTATACTGAGATAACACACAACGTAATTGAAGGCAGCAGGAAACAATGTGTGTTGTATAATTACGATTGTCTCGTTAAGCAATTAAACAGAAATCATGAATTACTGGTTTAAAACTGAGAGAAACGTCAGTATACTTCACCGACCTTAGGATAATAGGCTACTCTCTGAGGCTATGTATCAGCAAGTTAGTGAATGATCTCAATATTTATTTTAATTTTTATATATACAAGAAGTTACATTGGGTTTATGAGAGTACATAGCATTGATGTGTTTACATTCTTGTAAAGCCACTAGTACGCACAGCGTTTCGGGCGGTATAATATAATGTTGCAGTGTTTTCACGGCAGGTGGTGCGTATTCGAGCAATATCCCCCGTTCTTGATTATGCAGACGGATCTAGGACGGATTATTCCTGTCTGACGAACACTGGAGAGTCAGTGGCCTGAGTTAAGGTACTTGTTGGCGATGGGACCACCTGTAATTAACGCACAGGTGGTCTCTGACTGTAATTAATTACAGTCACCTGTAATTAACGCCAGTGACTCCTGGTTCCATCTGGAGGCTGCCTTCCTCAGTCACTCGAATTCACTGTTGTAGGTTAGTGGTTTACAGTGATGCCTTCACAAGCAGGAAACCTCGCGGCGCAGTCATTTGTCCCCCAGGCACTGTTGTGACCGTGTCTTTGTCCCCCAGGCACTGTTGTGACCGTGTCTTTGTCCCCCAGGCACTGTTGTGACCGTGTCCTTGTCCCCAGGCACTGTTGTGACCGTGTCTTTGTCCCCCAGGCACTGTTGTGACCGTGTCCTTGTCCCCCAGGCACTGTTGTGACCGTGTCCTTGTCCCCCAGGCACTGTGTGACCGTGTCCTTGTCCCCCAGGCACTGTGTGACCGTGTCCTTGTCCCCCAGGCACTGTTTGTGACCGTGTCCTTGTCCCCCAGGCATTGTTGTGACCGTGTCCTTGTCCCCCAGACACTGCTGTGACCGTGTCCTTGTCCCCCAGACACTGCTGTGACCGTGTCCTTGTCCCCCAGACACTGCTGTGACCGTGTCCTTGTCCCCCAGACACTGCTGTGACCGTGTCCTTGTCCCCCAGGCACTGTTGTGACCGTGTCTTTGTCCCCCAGGCACTGTTGTGACCGTGTCCTTGTCCCCCAGGCACTGTTGTGACCGTCTCTTTGTCCCCCAGACACTGCTGTGACCGTGTCCTTGTCCCCCAGGCACTGCTGTGACCGTGTCCTTGTCCCCCAGGCACTGCTGTGACCGTGTCCTTGTCCCCCAGGCACTGCTGTGACCGTGTCCTTGTCCCCCAGGCACTGCTGTGACCGTGTCCTTGTCCCCCAGGCACTGCTGTGACCGTGTCCTTGTCCCCCAGGCACTGTTGTGACCGTGTCCTTGTCCCCCAGGCACTGCTGTGACCGTGTCCTTGTCCCCCAGGCACTGCTGTGACCGTGTCCTTGTCCCCCAGGCACTGTTGTGACCGTGTCCTTGTCCCTCAGGCACTGTTGTGACCGTGTCCTTGTCCCCCAGGCACTGTGTGACCGTGTCCTTGTCCCCCAGGCCACCTTTCCCGGGCCACCTTTCCCGGGCCACCTACCCCGGGCCACCTGCCCCGGGCCACCTGCCCCAGGCCACCTGCCCCGGGCCACCTGCCCCGGGCCACCTGCCCCGGGCCACCTGCCCCGGACCACCTGCCCCGGACCACCTGCCCCGGGCCACCTGCCCCAACCCACCTGCCCTGGGCCACCTGCCCCGGGCCACCTGCCCCAACCCACCTGCCATGGCCACCTGCCCCTGGCCACCTACCCCAGGCCACCTGCCCCGGACCACCTACCCCAGGCCACCTGCCCCGGACCACCTGCCCCGGACCACCTGCCCCGGGCCACCTGCCCCGGGCCACCTGCCCCGGGTCACCTGCCCCAACCCACCTGCCCCAACCCACCTGCCCCAACCCACCTGCCCCAACCCACCTGCCCCGGACCACCTGCCCCGGACCACCTGCCCCGGGCCACCTGCCCCGGGCCACCTGCCCCGGGCCACCTGCCCCGGGCCACCTGCCCCGGGCCACCTGCCCCGGACCACCTGCCCCGGACCACCTGCCCCGGGCCACCTGCCCCGGGCCACCTGCCCCGGGCCACCTGCCCCGGACCACCTGCACCGGGCCACCTTCCCCGGACCACCTGCCCCGGGCCACCTGCCCCGGGCCACCTGCCCCGGACCACCTTCCCCGGACCACCTGCCCCGGACCACCTGCCCCGGGCTATCTGCCCGGGGCCACCTGCCCGGGGCCACCTGCCCGGGGCCACCTGCCCGGGGCCACCTGCCCCGAGCCACCTGCCCCGGACCACCTGCCCCGGACCACCTGCCCCGGGCCACCTGCCCCGGACCACCTGCCCTGGGCCACCTGCCCCGGACCACCTGCCCCGGCCGGACCACCTGCCCCGGACCACCTGCCCCGGACCACCTGCCCCGGGCCACCTGCCCCGGGCCACCTGCCCCGGACCACCTGCCCCGGACCACCTGCCCCGGACCACCTGCCCTGGGCCACCTGCCCGGTTCACCTGCCCCGGGCCACCTGCCCCGGGCCACCTGCCCCGGACCACCTGCCCCGGGCCACCTGCCCCGGGCCACCTGTCCCGGACCACCTGCCCCGGGCCACCTGTCCCGGACCACCTGCCCCGGACCACCTGCCCCGGGCCACCTGCCCCGGACCACCTGCCCCGGGCCACCTGCCCCGGGCCACCTGCCCCGGGCCACCTGCCCCGGGCCACCTGTCCCGGACCACCTGCCCCGGGCCACCTGCCCCGGGCCACCTGCCCCGGGCCACCTGCCCCGGGCCACCTGCCCCGGACCACCTGCCCCGGGCCACCTGCCCCGGACCACCTGCCCCGGGCCACCTGCCCCGGGCCACCTGCCCCGGACCACCTGCCCCGGACCACCTGCCCCGGGCCACCTGCCCCGGGCCACCTGCCCCGGGCCACCTGCCCCGGGCCACCTGCCCCGGGCCACCTGCCCCGGGCCACCTGCCCCGGGCCACCTGCCCCGGGCCACCTGCCCCGGGCCACCTGCCCGGTTCACCTGTAATGAACCTCCAGTTGGCCGCGAGTGCCTTTGTTCCTCCTTATTATGTTGTTTTATATATTAACACATTTAGGTAGATCTACAGTTGTGCAGCTGCCCTAGACTATATGAAGGGGAGTACAGTGTGTGTCAAAAAGCTACGTGATACTAAAAATCCCCATCACACAGGATGGTTAGTCATACAGAAGCATGTGACCAGTTGTCTGCACAGGCACATTTTTTAACTAAGACTAGGGTTCATAAGGGCTGTCAAGTCAAAGAGTTTTGCATTGATACTTATGTAACATGTGTCCCTGGTGTGGCGTGGTGGAGGTAAACACAGGAGTGGTGCGCCTGGTGGCCGGCGCACCAATATTCCCACCACACACCCCTCAACACAGCTCCTGTGAGGTAAGCCCACTATTGTGCCATAACTCTCCACTTTGGTGTGCTCGTGCATAATGTGTTAGTGCAATATGTGTTTGTCTTCTTAATGGGTTCCTTTGGATATATATGCGTCTTTCTGACCACACACACACACGACACACACACACGACACACACACACGACACACACACACGACACACACACACGACACACACACACGACACACACACACGACACACACACACGACACACACACACGACACACACACACGACACACACACACGCTCACACACGCTCACACACGCACACACACGCACACACACGCACACACACACACACACACACACACACACACACACACACACACACACACACACACACACACACACACACACACACAAGAATGGAGGAGCTGACAGCAGATGGCAACAGATAGTGTCCCTGGTAAGTTACTACCACCCCAGCAAACAACACCAGACCCGGAGAGAAATACAATGCCAACAACAAAGCTTGCATAGATGAACTGCAGAGAGCAGCAACAGCAGCACACACACAGTGAGGGCTACACTGCTGATCACAAAGGACGTAATTCACAGAGAGATCGATTTGGTATCAAACAATCCAGTTGGTGGGGAGCAAAATTAGTGGAAATTGTGGAAAGAAACTCCTCTGACACAGCACGTAAAGGATGACACATTAGAATTTGGAGGAGATACACCAAGCCTTCTGGTCCCTGGTCTTCACCAGACTGAGGAAGACATCGACGACTTGGAACACAAGATGCCACTGGAGCAGTGATCACTGTCCTCCTGTTTGACTCTATAATCGGACTTAACACAATGGTCGTAAGACAAGAGGTCTGGAAAATGAAAGTAAACATAAAGAGAATTACATGAGAGTAACAGTATGTGGAAAATGGTCAAGTGGAGGAAGAACTTGGAGGGAAGACAGGGGTATAATGCAGCAAGTCAAACTGAGCTCTAAAGATGTGGACGAGTCATACCAACAATAAGGACAAAAAATAGAAGGGAATATAATAAAATTATGAGAAAATGGTTAGAAAATGAGGAGGATTCGAACCTATGATCTGGATGCTGCCGAGCAAACACCTTAGGCCAGTACACCACACTCTGTGGTGTAGTAGTCTGGCTCCAGTGCTAGTAGAGGAAGTAACTCTAGATGAGAGACTGACAAATATTGCAACCCTACCTTCTGTTAGAGAGTACTTTTTGTAACTATGTGCACCATAGTACTATCATCGACGTAACAGGCAATAAGATAGTAAATTTAGTGATATATTTTATAGAGGTCGAAAAATAAAGCTTAAAATCAAACTTAATAATTCCTAGGCCTAGTATAGTACATATATGTACTATACATGTACAGTACAGTATAGTACATATATGTACTATACTAGGCCTCTGATAGCGTGTATTAAACCTAGAAGAGTTAGGTTAGGTTAGTTTAGGTTGTCTTTGCAACATAAACACAACACCTTTTCCGGTTTGTCCAAATTCAATACTAACGATTTCTTCTTTGTAATTGTCCATGACGTCATATATGTACGCTGGTCGTCATCGTTACTATAAGCACTAACTAAGCAGGAGGATGGGCTGAAGGTTGAGGTAACAGAGCAAGTAACGAGACAACTACCATCACTAGATGAAACTGAAGCTGTTAGATCAGATCAATATATCACCATACATGTTAAGAGGGAGCCGGTCGGCCGAGGAGACAGCACGCTGGACTTGTAATCCTGTGGTCCCGGGTTCGATCCCAGGTGCCGGCGAGAAACAATGGGCAGAGTTTCTTTCACCCTATGCCCCTGTTACCTAGCAGTAAAATAGGTACCTGGGTGTTAGTCAGCTGTCACGGGCTGCTTCCTGGGGGTGGAGGCCTGGTCGAGGACCGGGCCGCGGGGACACTAAAAAAAAAAAACGAAATATAACCTCAAGATAACTCAAGATAACCTCAAAATAACGTGAAGAGGAGCGGCTCAGACCCCTCACCTGTAGCACGGATATATAATGACTCATTTGCAAAGGAAGATTTGCCCAACTGTTGGAAGCAGGAAATTTGGTAACGATTACAAGAAAGGAGACAGAGAGGAAGCCCTAACAACAGACCAGCGTCACTGATATGAGATATGATGCAACTCGAAAAACTCGGGAATCTGTACACTAGTAGATTGACGAATGAGAGGCGGGACCAAAGAGCCAAAGCTCAACCCCCCCCAAGCACAACTAGGTGAGAATAACTAGGTAAGTACTGACAAGCATCCCATGTAAAGTACTGGGAAGAATACTAAAACTAGTTACACATCTGGTGAGAATTATATATGTAAGCAAATATCAACTCGACTTTAGGGAAGGGGAATCATGCCTAACGAGCCTATTGGATTTCTACGATAAAGTGAGGAAATAAGGCAGGACAGAGAACGTTGGGCAGATTACATATTCCGGACTGCCAAAAAGCCTTTGACACAGTACTGCAAACAAGATTACTGCACGAGTGTGAGAGTCAGGCGGGACCAAGTAGAAGAGCACTGCTATGGGTTATCTTGAGGTTTATCTTGAGATGATTTCGGGGCTTAGCGTCGCTACGGCCTGGTCCTCGACCAGGCCTCCTTTTTGTTAAACACCCCCAGGAAGCACCCCGTAGCAGCTCTCTTGTTCCCAGGTACCTATTTAGTGCTTGATGAACAACAGGTGCATCAGGAGGAACGAAACGTTGTAATGTTGGTTTCCGTCTCCACCGGGAATCGAACCCGGAACCTCAGGACTACGAATCCGAAGCGCTCTCCACTCAGTTGTAAGCCCCCCCCCCCTGTCTATGTATTCAGGTAAGGGAATAGCTAACAGACAGGAGTCACACAGTGAGGTGCGAGAAGTCGGACTGTCATAGGATAAAAACCGCTTTTCAAGGATGGGTTCTATTTCGTACCTGTGTTAATGACCTAACTACAGTTGTCTTATGTGTCGATGTTTGCTGATGGTGCAATATTAATGGGAAGATTTGAGACAGATGAGGAGTGTAAAATAATCCAATTTACCTTTAATACAACTTGCTAATGGTCGAGGACGGCCCTAAACGTCTTCTCCATCGTCTGAGTTGTGGTTTGGTCATCATGACTTTAACAAGCTGCACAAGCTTAATCCGAGAGATGACCTTTGTAAGGTGAAGGAATAGGAACAGGTGAAAGGAGACCAAAAGGATAGTGTATAATGAAAGTAATCTCCCTCCCTGGTGTGGCTAGAGCAAGAGACCTGGGGGTGGGCATAACACCAACCTAACTCAAGAGGAACACTAATAAACAGGATAACATCAGCAGCATACGCTACACTAGAAAAAGTCAGACTATCATTCAGAGACCTTAATAAGGAGGGATTAAGATCTCTGTAGAAGTGAGACCAGTTTAGAGTATGCCACGCCATCATAGAACCCCAATTTAAAAACACACACAAGAAAACTTGAAAAGGTTCAGAAGTATGCAGCATGACTCAACACAGAATTACAAGGCATGGGGTGTGAGGAAAGACGAATAACTTGACCTCACGGTACTAAAAAAGAGGGAGAAGGGAGACATGATGCTAACATGAACTAGCGGGAGTGAGAAGAGTTAAAAATAGGAAATTTTGGCAATGAATGCAAATAGAGCAAGAGGGCGTGAGTTTTCTTTAAGCACAGTTACACTCCCCTGGTGTGTGTAAACTGTTACACTCCCCTGGTGTGTGTAAACTGTTACACTCCCTGGTGTGTGTAAACTGTTACACTCCCCTGGTGTGTGTAAACTGTTACACTCCCCTGGTGTGTGTAAATTGTTCCACTCCCCCCTGGTGTACCAGTGGAGTACCCAGGACCCAACACCTGACACCCTGGGGCACTGTACAGGACCCAACACATGACACCCTGGACCCTGTACAGGACCCAACACCTGTTACCCCGGGGCACTGTACAGGACCCAACACCTGACACCCTGGAGCCCTGTACAGGACCCAACATCTGACACCCTGGGGCCCTGTACAGGACCTGACACCTGTCACCCTGAGGCACTGTACAGGACCCAACACCTGTTACCCTGAAGCACTGTACAGGACCCAACACATGACACCCTGGACCCTGTATAGGACCGAACACCTGTCACCCTGGACCCTGTATAGGACCGAACACCTGACACCCTGGACCCTGTACAGGACCCAACACCTGACACCCTGGACCTTGTACAGGACCCAACACCTGTTACCCTGAGGCTCTGTACAGGACCCAACACATGACACCCTGGGGCCCTGTACAGAACCCAACACCTGTTACCCTGAGGCACTGTACAGGACCCAACACCTGTCACCCTGGGGCACTGTACAGGACCCAACACCTGACACCCTGGGGCACTGTACAGGACCCAACACCTGACACCCTGGGGCACTGTACAGGACCCAACACCTGACACCCTGGGGTACTGTACAGGACCCAACACCTGACACCCTGGGCACTATACAGGACCCAACACCTGACACCCTGGGCACTATACAGGACCCAACACCTAACACCCTGTGCACTGTACAGGACCCACCACCTGACACCCTGGACCCTGTACAGGACCCAACACCTGACACCCTGGACTCTGTACAGGACCCAACACCTGACACCCTGGGGCACTGTACAGGACCCAACACCTGACACACTGGGCCCCCCTGTACAGGACCCAACACCTGACACCCTGGGGTTCTGTACAGGACCCAACACCTGACACCCTGGGGCACTGTACAGGACCCAACACCTGTCACCCTGGGCCCCCTGTACAGGACCCAACACCTGACACCCTGGGGCACTGTACAGGACCCAACACCTGACACCCTGGGCACTATACAGGACCCAACACCTGACACCCTGGGCACTATACAGGACCCAACACCTGACACCCTGGGGCACTGTACAGGACCCAACATCTGACACCCTGGGGCACTGTACAGGACCCAACACCTGACACCCTGGACCCTGTACAGGACCCAACCCTTGACACCCTGGACTCTGTACAGGACCCAACACCTGACACCCTGGGAACTGTACAGGACCCAACACCTGACACCCTGGGGCACTGTACAGGACCCAACACCTGACACCCTGGGGCACTGTACAGGACCCAACACATGACACCCTGGACCCTGTACAGGACCCAACACCTGTTACCCTGAGGCACTGTACAGGACCCAACACCTGACACCCTGGGGCCCTGTACAGGACCCAACATCTGACACCCTGGGGCCCTGTACAGGACCCAACACCTGTCACCCTGAGGCACTGTACAGAACCCAACACCTGTTACCCTGAGGCACTGTACAGGACCCAACACATGACACCCTGGACCCTGTATAGGACCGAGCACCTGTCACCCTGGACCCTGTATAGGACCAAACATCTGACACCCTGGACCCTATACAGGACCCAACACCTGACACCCTGGACCCTGTACAGGACCCAACACCTGTTACCCTGAGGCACTGTTCAGGACCCAACACATGACACCCTGGGGCCCTGTACAGAACCCAACACCTGTTACCCTGAGGCACTGTACAGGACCCAACACCTGACACCCTGGGACACTGTACAGGACCCAACACCTGTCACCCTGGGCCCCCTGTACAGGACCCAACACCTGACACCCTGGGGCACTGTACAGGACCCAACACCTGACACCCTGGGGTACTGTACAGGACCCAACATCTGACACCCTGGGGCACTGTACCGGACCCAACACCTGACACCCTGGACCCTGTACAGGACCCAACCCCTGACACCCTGGACCCTTTACAGGACCCAACACCTGACACCCTGGGAACTGTACAGGACCCAACTCCTGACACCCTGGGGCACTGTACAGGACCCAACACCTGACACCCTGGGGCACTGTACAGGACCCAACACCTGACACCCTGGGCACTATACAGGACCCAACACTTGACACCCTGGGCACTATACAGGACCCAACACCTGACACCCTGGGGCACTGTACAGGACCCAACATCTGACACCCTGGGGCACTGTACCGGACCCAACACCTGACACCCTGGACCCTGTACAGGACCCAACCCCTGACACCCTGGACCCTTTACAGGACCCAACACCTGACACCCTGGGAACTGTACAGGACCCAACTCCTGACACCCTGGGGCACTGTACAGGACCCAACACCTGACACCCTGGGGCACTGTACAGGACCCAACACATGACACCCTGGACCCTGTACAGGACCCAACCCCTGACACCCTGGACCCTGTACAGGACCCAACACCTGACACCCTGGGAACTGTACAGGACCCAACTCCTGACACCCTGGGGCACTGTACAGGACCCAACACCTGACACCCTGGGGCACTGTACAGGACCCAACACATGACACCCTGTACCCTGTACAGGACCCAACACCTGTTACCCTGAGGCACTGTACAGGACCCAACAACTGACACCCTTGGGCCCTGTACAGGACCCAACATCTGACACCCTGGGGCCCTGTACAGGACCTGACACCTGTCACTCTGAGGCACTGTACAGGACCCAACACCTGTTACCCTGAGGCACTGTACAGGACCCTACAAATGACACCCTGAACCCTGTATAGGACCGAACACCTGTCACCCTGGACCCTTTATAGGACCGAACACCTGACACCCTGGACCCTGTACAGGACCCAACACCTGACACCCTGGACCCTGTACAGGACCCAACACCTGTTACCCTGAGGCACTGTACAGAACCCAACACCTGTTACCCTGAGGTACTGTACAGGACCCAACATCTGTCACCCTGGGGCACTATACAGGACCCAACACCTGACACCCTGGGCACTATACAGGACCCAACACCTAACACCCTGTGCACTGTACAGGACCCAACACCTGACACCCTAGGGAGCTGTACAGGACCCACCACCTGACACCCTGGACCCTGAACAGGACCCAACACCTGACACCCTGGACCCTGTAGAGGACCCAACACCTGACACCCTGGGGCCCTGTACAGGACCCAACACCTGACACCCTGGGGCACTGTACAGGACCCAACACCTGACACCCTGGGCCCCCCTGTACAGGACCCAACACCTGACACCCTGGGGTTCTGTACAGGACCCAATACCTGACACCCTGGGGCACTGTACAGGACCCAACACCTGTCACCCTGGGCCCCCTGTACAGGACCCAACACCTGACACCCTGGGGCACTGTACAGGACCCAACACCTGACACCCTGGGCACTATACAGGACCCAACACCTGACACCCTGGGCACTATACAGGACCCAACACCTGACACCCTGGGGCACTGTACAGGACCCAACATCTGACACCCTGGGGCACTGTACAGGACCCAACACCTGACACCCTGGACCCTGTACAGGACCCAACCCCTGACACCCTGGACCCTGTACAGCACCCAACACCTGACACCCTGGGAACTGTACAGGACCCAACACCTGACACCCTGGGGCACTGTACAGGACCCAACACCTGACACCCTGGGGCACTGTACAGGACCCAACACATGACACCCTGGACCCTGTACAGGACCCAACACCTGTTACCCTGAGGCACTGTACAGGACCCAACACCTGACACCCTTGGGCCCTGTACAGGACCCAATATCTGACACCCTGGGGCCCTGTACAGGACCTGACACCTGTCACCCTGAGGCACTGTACAGGACCCAACACCTGTTACCCTGAGGCACTGTACAGGACCCAACACATGACACCCTGGACCCTGTATAGGACCGAACACCTGTCACCCTGGACCCTGTATAGGACCGAACACCTGACACCCTGCACCCTGTACAGGACCCAACACCTGACACCCTGGACCCTGTACAGGACCCAACACCTGTTACCCTGAGGCACTGTACAGGACCCAACACATGACACCCTGGGGCCCTGTACAGAACCCAACACCTGTTACCCTGAGGCACTGTACAGGACCCAACACCTGTCACCCTGGGGCACTGTACAGGACCCAACACCTGACACCCTGGGGCACTGTACAGGACCCAACACCTGACACCCTGGGGTACTGTACAGGACCCAACACCTGACACCCTGGGCACTATACAGGACCCAACACCTGTCACCCTGGGTACTATACAGGACCCAACACCTGACACCCTGGGCACTATACAGGACCCAACACCTAACACCCTGTGCACTGTACAGGACCCAACACCTGACACTCTTGGGGAACTGTACAGGACCCAACACCTGACACCCTGGACCCTGTACAGGACCCAACACCTGACACCCTGGACCCTGTACAGGACCCAACACCTGACACCCTGGGGCCCTGTACAGGACCCAACACCTGACACCCTGGGGCACTGTACAGGACCCAACACCTGACACCATGGGGCACTGTACAGGAACCAACACCTAACACCCTGGACCCTGTACAGGACCCAACACCTGACACATTGGACCCTGTACAGGACCCAACACCTGTCACCCTGAGGCACTGTAAAGGACCCAACACCTGTTACCCTGAAGCACTGTACAGGACCCAACACATGACACCCTGGACCCTGTACAGGACCCAACACCTGTTACCCTGAGGCACTGTACAGGACCCAACACATGACACCCTGGACCCTGTATTGGACCGAACACCTGACACCCTGGGGCCCTGTACAGGACCCAACACGTGACACCTTGGGGCCCTGTACAGGACCCAACACCTGACACCCTGGGGCACTGTACAGGACCCAACACCTGACACCCTTGACACCCTGGGGCCCTGTACAGGACCTAACACCTGACACCCTGGGGCACTGTACAGGACCCAACACCTGACACCCTGGACCCTGTACAGGACCCAACACGTGACACCTTGGGGCCCTGTACAGGACCCAACACCTGACACCCTGGGGCACTGTACAGGACCCAACACCTGACACCCTTGACACCCTGGGACCCTGTACAGGACCTTACACCTGACACCCTGGGGTACTGAACAGGACCCAACACCTGACACCCTGGGGCACTCCTTGAGACACCAGGGGCACTCCTTGAGACACCAGGGGCCCTCCTTGAGACACCAGGGCCCCTGCTTGAGACACCAGGGGCCCTCCTTGAGACACCAGGGGCCCTCCTTGAGACACCAGGGCCCTCCTTGAGACACCAGGGGCCCTCCTTGAGACACCAGGGGCCCTCCTTGAGACACCAGGGGCCCTCCTTGAGACACCAGGGGCCCTTTTTGAGACACAAGGGGCCCTCCTTGAGACACCAGGGGCCCTACTTGAGACACCAGGGGCCCTCCTTGAGACACCAGGGCCCCTACTTGAGACACCAGGGCCCTCCTTGAGACACCAGGGGCCCTCCTTGAGACACCAGGGGCCCTCCTTGAGACACCAGGGGCCCTCCTTGAGACACCAGGGGCACTCCTTGAGACACCAGGGCCCCTCCTTGAGACACCAGGGGCACTCCTTGAGACACCAGGGGCCCTCCTTGAGACACCAGGGCCCTCCTTGAGACTCCAGGGGCCCTCCTTGAGACACCAGGGGCCCTCCTTGAGACACCAGGGGCCCTACGTGAGACACCAGGGGCCCTCCTTGAGACACCAGGGGCCCTACGTGAGACACCAGGGGCCCTCCTTGAGACACCAGGGGCCCTACGTGAGACACCAGGGGCCCTCCTTGAGACACCAGGGGCCCTCCTTGAGACACCAGGGGCCCTCCTTGAGACACCAGGGGCACTCCTTGAGACACCAGGGCCCCTCCTTGAGACACCAGGGGCACTCCTTGAGACACCAGGGGCCCTCCTTGAGACACCAGGGCCCTCCTTGAGACTCCAGGGGCACTCCTTGAGACACCAGGGGCCCTCTTTGAGACGCCAGGGGCACTCCTTGAGACACCAGGGCCCTTACGTGAGACACCAGGGGCCCTCCTTGAGACACAAGGGCCCCTCCTTCAGACACCAGGGGCCCTCCTTGAGACACCAGGGGCCCTCCTTGAGACATTAGGGGCCCCTATTTGAGACACCAGGGGCACTCCTTGAGTCACCAGGGGCACTCCTTGAGACACCAGGGGCCCTCCTTGAGACACCAGGGGCACTCCTTGAGACACCAGGGCACTCCTTGAGACACCAGGGGCACTCCTTGAGTCACCAGGGGCACTCCTTGAGACACCAGGGGCACTCCTTGAGACACCAGGGGCCCTCCTTGAGACACCAGGGGCACTCCTTGAGACACCAGGGACACTTCTTGAGACACCAGGGGCACTCCTTGAGACACCAGGGGCCCTCCTTGAGACACCAGGGGCCCTCCTTGAGACACCAGGGGACCTTATAGACATAAGGGGACACAGTTAGGGACCCCTAGTGTTCATCCTGATGACAGACACCTCGCTTGTACTGTGTCTTGGGGAGGGAGAGAGGAAGGGAGAGAGGGAGAGAGGAAGGGAGAGAGGGAGGGAGGGAGGAAGGACAGGAAGGGAAGCAGATAGGTAAGCTGGAAGGGAGGGAGGGATAGGTAGGTAGGAAGGTTGGGAGAGGTTGAGAGGGAGGGCGGTAGGAAGGCAGAGAGGGGAAGGTGGAGTGAGGGAGGTCGAACGGATGGGTGGGAGGGAAAGAGGAAGGGAGGGAGAGAGGGAGGGAGGGAGGGATAGAGAAGGAATGAGGGAGGAAGGGAGGGATAGAGAGAGGAATGAGGGAGTGAAGGAGAGAGGTTAGGGAGGGAGTGAGGGAGGTAGGAAGAGAGGTAGGGAGAGAAGTAGGGAGGGAGGAAGGGAGGGAGGTATAGAGAGGGACATGCCCACTAAGTAAAAATACTCAAGGCGACCCCCTTACCTTGGGATACCTCAAAATGGTAGTTTTTTTTCTTCAAGTCTCAGAAATATCATCAGCTGTTTGAGAATATTTACCCCGTGTCTGAGAATACCTCAAGGTAGTCTAGAATACCCGCCCGTCTCCCAGAATACCCGCACGCCTACCAGAATACCCACACCTGTTTAAACATACCCACAAGTGCACCACAACCTCTATACAATCAACAAAATGTTGGGTACATATCCTTGCTCATCAGTTTAGGTTCAGATAATTCTTGAGTGAGATTTAGAACGGTCCTCTCCTGCTGATATATTTATGTATGTCCTGTAATACTAAAATATGTTCTAGAGTACCCAAATATGTTCTAGAGTACCCAAATATGTTCTAGAGTACCCAAATATGTTCTAGAGTACCCAAATATGTTCTAGAGTACCCAAATATGTTCTAGAGTACCCAAATATGTTCTAGAGTACCCAAATATGTTCTAGAGTACCCAAATATGTTCTAGAGTACCCAAATATGTTCTAGAGTACCCAAATATGTTCTAGAGTACCCAAATATGTTCTAGAGTACCCAAATATGTTCTAGAGTACCCAAATATGATCTAAAGTACCCAAATATGTTCTAGAGTACCCAAATATGTTCTAGAGTACCCAAATATGATCTAAAGTACCCAAATATGTTCCAAAGTACCCAAATATGTTCTAAAGTACCCAAATATGATCTAAAGTACCCAAATATGTTCCAAAGTACCCAAATATGATCTAAAGTACCCAAATATGTTCTAAAGTACCCAAATATGTTCTAGAGTACCCAAATATGTTCTAGAGTACCCAAATATGATCTAAAGTACCCAAATATGTTCCAAAGTACCCAAATATGTTCTAAAGTACCCAAATATGTTCTAGAGTACCCAAATATGTTCCAAAGTACCCAAATATGATCTAAAGTACCCAAATATGTTCTAAAGTACCCAAATATGTTCCAAAGTACCCAAATATGTTCCAAAGTACCCAAACAATGTATTAAAATACCCAAACGTCTTACAATACCCAAACGTGTTATACAATACCCAAATATGTCTTAAAATGCCCAAATATGTCCTAAAATATTAAAGCATGTTCTAAAATACCCAA